>NC_062518.1:44059986-44072486 GCF_022655615.1 Tachysurus fulvidraco
TCTCTCTCTCTCTCTCTCTCTCTCTCTCTCTCTCTCACACACACACACACACACACACACACACACACACACACACACACACACAGAGTAATTCATAGTTTGGGGACCACAGCAGTAGCTTACAATGTAAATGAAAAGCTTTCAAATTTACATATTCATGAAATAAATGAAGCTTTCACAGCTTTGACTATTTTTTGTTATTATTCACCACAGAAAGTCAACGTATCTTCTTCTACGTGACTTTAGAGTGGAAGTGTAATAATGCAAGATATTTATTGGCTGTAATCAGTGGTCCGGGCAGGTCAGGACACACAGTGCTTTGGAGAGCTGAGCACATTTTACAGAGCGACCTCATAATGGAAATGTCTCAACAGGTTAATGCGTCTAGCGCACGGTGTCGAGGGCCAACGGGGAGGCAAGATAACTGCATTAAATCAGCGTCGGAGTGCGAGGCGGCGAATGCTGTGAGGAGTCTGAAGAGCCAAATCTATTAGTAGAAAGCCAGATGTAATAAAGAGCCAGAAGTCATGTGATCTGAGGTCCATAGTGGATGAATTTTTCATTTAAATCATTCTATGACGTTCTTGTTTCTAATCTATAGTAACAATGCACACTGAGAATCAGCTGATATTGTGTATAACAGCAAAATTGCGAGTTCTGGAAACAATATCGATCGAGTGATATATCAGATACAAGAATACAAGTCCCGTTGGAACACCGCTTGACCAATCAGATTAGCGGACTATCTGGCGTATAAAGCGTGACATGTACGCTGGTACGGTGGAGTTTATTTAACGTTTAAAGGTGGGGTATACGTTGTTTGAGAAATGCAGTCGGGCAGGCAAACAAAACAAATGTGTAGCCAATGAGCAGAAAGGGGCGTGTGCTGTCAATATGCGGTAGAGAGAGTGTTCAGTGCGCATGTGTGACATTAGCCGAAAGCGATTAAAACATTAACATGGCGGATAAAAGTGAAAAAAGGCTTACGATAAGGCAAGAAGCAGGACAAGAACCGTGTTAATATAGGATCAGCTTTCCAGCACTGGAAAGAACTGAAGGAGCGGGAAGGCCTGCGATGAGACGCCTAGGTTCCTTTTTTCCTTCTCGATAGGTGAGTAACGTTGGTTTTGCTTTGTTACACAGAACTAATATATGCCTTTGTCCTTTACATCATTATGCTTGTGTGTCATTTTTGCTTGTTTGTTTATCTGCAATCGTATTGTTCTTCCCTTCAGCTAAAGACACAATTCTTTCCATTAGTTGCCTGGGTTACATATGTATGTGTGGACGGAGCTATCAATACAGGGGTGGGACCCATTTGGGTTAGGGGCGTGTTTGTTTTGGTGATTTTATATGTCAACATTGGCTTGTAAACAACGTACACCCCAGCTTTAACGTTTAAGGGAAGAGTTTCTCCTTTCGATGTTTTGTAACAGTTTGGAGGGAAAGACTTTATAGCTGCTATAATCTGCAAGAGAACAGGAACTAACTGAGTCTGTGTCACATTATTAACTATTTCTAAAAGGCTGTTTCATAAGGCTGTTGTTGGTTGTTTTGCTATAACAGCACAGTATTTTTTACGTTTCATTTCTCATGTATTTATGAAAATAAAAAGATCGTTGTTTGACGTAATGCAATAAATCATTAAATGGTAGGAATTTCATGTCTATCCATTGTATAACTCACCAAACGGTTCTTTTATTATTATGTCGCTTTGTAGAAGCCAACATTCTGTTTTCCTATTTAAGCGTAGACAAAAATTTATCAAGAGTAACTCCTCCTAGGGCTTTGAGTCACATGCACCAATTTCGGATATCCTAGACTGAAGTTTGTTGCTGTTACTTTACTAAGCGATCGAAATTCGGAGGTTTATAACTCGGAAAGCTTTCGAAGGATCTACACAAAACTCGGCCAGCTCCTTTAGGATGATAATCTGAACAAAGTTTTTAAATTTTTGCACCGACTGGCCTTTCTTTCGGTTGTGCCGCAGCCCCGTCCACAAAATATGCTAAATCAGAAAATTTTTACAACATTGACATGTGACATATCAGAACACTCAGAACAATGAGGGGAACTCCCTTACGGGTATTCTAATGACGTCACGTCATGTCACGTTGAAAACAAAAAAACATTAGCACAACATGGACATGTGGCATATCAAAACACTCAGCCCAAGGAGCGGAATTGCGTCACAGGTTTTCGGATGACGTCACATGCTCGTCTCCACTTGCCTCCAAATGTTTTGGCACCCTAGCGCTCCACTAGATTTCACAAGTTTTATGTCCACTTGCCTCCAAAAAGCACCGGCCTTTGCGAGTACATGCCTCGTCAAAGCCAACATCAAAGACTTTATAAATCTAGTTTTAGTCTAATTTCTTATTTCTTATCATGCTGTAAATCACGTTGAATTCATTTGTATATATTTGCATAAATCCACACGGAACCAATAGCATCGCATTGAAACAAACAGTACCGTTTGCTGTAGCTCCGCCCCCTCGCCAGCAGACGGCAGTAACGAGCTTCCGGGTTTGTTTTGAAACTCGTGGAAGGAAAAGAAGAGGCGAGTTTACGATTGTTTACAAACTTTAACTACATAAAGGTGGGTGAAGGTTCATTTAAAACGCATTTTGTGTTCATTACGGTGCCATCGTTAGGCTGTTTAATGTTTTAAAACCGTTGTTTTCTCCAGAAACAGACAAGTGCATGAAGGAAAACACTCATTTTCACTATAATTCACTAAAAATCTCTCTGGAAATCCGTTTAAACTATTTTTGTCAGCATTTTTCATGTATTAGTGTCATGTAAAATGCTTTTCTTATCCTTTCCAAGGCTTCCATAAATCGCACTGCAAAACAACTCTCTCTAAAACCTGCAGAAATGCACGTAGATCCGGGCTTCGTCCCAAATCGCCCCCTACAGGCCATGTAGTGCACTTCATAGGGGACCGAACTAACCCCTGTGTCCCACCTTATATAAACTTTTTAATCTCACACTGTTTCCATCCACACAGTAATACAGAGACGTGGTGTTTTCCCTGGTCTAACACTAGCACAGCTGAGTCACACTTGATCCCTATGCAGTGCACTTTTGTGCCATTTGGGATTCAGCCTTAGCACTAAAGTAGTGGTGATGTGACTGAAAGTATCAAGATCCTCATTGTTCTTTCTTTAACAATATCTAAAAGAAGACAAGACCCAAGATACAGTGATTTATTTGTAGGGTTTAAAGACCTACATGTTGTCTCAGTGTACTCTTTTTGTATAAACACACAACGTGTATTATTTATATAGATAGATAGATAGAGAGTGAGAGAGAGAGAGAGAGAGAGAGAGAGAGTAGAATAGAAGCCTTTATTATTGCCACATATACATTACAGCACAGTGGAATTCTTTACTTCACATACCCCAACTGAGGAGGTTGGGGTCAGAGTGTAGGGGCAGCTATGATACAGCGCCCCTGGAGCAGGGAGGGTTGAGGCCCATGCTCAAGGGCCCAGCAGTGGCAGCTTGGCTGTGCTGGGCCTTGAACCCCGATCCGCCAATGAACAACCCAGTGCTTTACCCGCTTGAGCCACCACTGCCCCAACAAGAGATCTTTATGGTAATAAAACTAAAAAAGTGCACAAAGGGAACATGATCGATGATGTCATAGACGAGCAAACATAAATCCGAGTATTTAACTGTGTATATTAAGTGGTTTTGAGTGAGAAGATTTAACGTATAACGTAACTGATAACAGGAACTAACTCCTTTTTTTTATGTATTTAACCCTAAATTGCTGAGGAGGTTAAAATGTTGTAAGAGGAAAATAATCCACTTTTGAGTTGTAAACAGTATTTTTGCTTCAAGTGTCCTGTCACAGCTCTAACTATCCTGATTTGCAGGTGTGTCTGAGGAAGAGCGACCCCAAGATGCTTATCCGGCAGCTGACGCGGAGCCTCCTGCTCCGTCAGATGGATTGTGGGAATCGGATCACAGTCCTGAGGACACTGAGCGTCGAACCCCAGCCAAAGTCAGGTCCGGATCTTGCACCACGGATAACACAGATACAGAGATGTTCCTGCTTTATTAAGAAACTAGGAACTAGGAGTGTTGTCACACAGTGTTGAAAAATTCAAGCAGGTCTAGTCTGGAAGGGAAGGGTGCGGAGCTAATGTTGGGACTGGGAAAGTGTAAACAAGCCTGAAGTGAAACAATGACTTTGTTTACTTGCGCTGCTTAGTTTACTTAAATCCGGGGTCCAGGAACTCTCATACCCTCTGATTTGGCTCCACCCACAAACTGTCTATATGTTTTAAGGTTGTAGGATGTAGACAAATGTTGTGCGTTCACATTGTTTGATACTTTAAATGTTTTAGAGATGCTTATGTCTAAATGCAGGATGTGTGTGTGCATGTGTGTGTTTGTATGTGTATATATGTGTGTGTGTTTGTATGTGTATATGTGTGTGTGTGTGTGTGTGTGTATGTGTGTGTGTGTGTGTGTGTGTTTGTATGTGTGTGTGTGTGTGTGTGTGTGCGCGTGCGTGTGTGCGCGTGCTTGTGTGTGTGTGTATGTGTGTGTGTGTTTGTGTGTGTATGTGGATTAAGCACGATCCTCAGTCAGTCCAAATCCCACATAAGACTTCTTATCCACGCTCATGTGCTCCCCCTAGAGTAGAACACAAGTACTACAAATGAAGAAAGCCTCTTCTCCAAGTTTAACATTCACACATTACAGATATCGCCGAGTTCCGTGAGGTTTTCTCCAAGGCCAAGCACATCGCCATCATCACCGGGGCCGGCGTGAGCGCCGAGAGCGGACTGCCCACCTTCAGAGCGGCCAGCGGACACTGGAGGAAGTGGAAGACGCAGGTGAGCACGCAGGCATCGTAACGACCAAGATCAATTATTATCCGTTTAGAGTTACAGTGAGGGAAATTATTATTTGTTCACTTGAAGTTTACCCCCTTACAAAGAAATTGATGGGGTAGATTTTTTTTGCTAGGTTTATTTTAACAGAGAAAGACAGAATATCAACAAAAGACAACTGAAGTCAGCCAGAAGACAATGACCCATAACTTACAGCCAACGCAACATTTGAGTAAATAAGGAGCACATTAAGATCCTGGAGTTAACCGTCACTTACATGGAGCATCCACTGTACTAAGCAAACTGTTACTATAGTAACAGTAACGTATCAGAATGAGCGTCTCAAACGCAAGCCTGAAAATGAACCGACCAATCAGAATGGAGAATTGAATAAACTACAGCACACATCAGGTCAACGATGTGAATTAAAATGCCTATTAAAGGGAAAATGACATGGAATTAGTGCAGAAAGAAAGCAATTAAATGGCAGTTAAATGACAGCCAGGTCATTTGCTGTAAATATTGGCACCCTATATTTGGCTCATTAGTTTAATTTAAAGAGAAAGGAGTTATGAAGGATTCTAATATCCAGTATGTTTATTATTCCTTTGGTTTATTAATGGAAAATGGTTTATAATATTAATCAGTGCATTAAATATTGTTACTTCATTTTTTTAGAGCATTAAAGTCAAGCTTAAAACACAAATCTGTTACCTACAAAAGCGGATAATTTTTTTTTAATTATTATTTAAATATTATCGGTAGACCTGAGGTCTATTAGTATTAGTAGTAATTAATTTATTATAATTATTAGTATTCCAGTTTCAGGCATCGCCTCCACAGCTCTTTCCCCTCACAGCTGCACTCTGTTTTGTAGGATCTGGCAACCCCACAGGCGTTTTCCCGTAACTCTTCGCGAGTGTGGGAGTTTTATCATTACTGGAGGGAGTTAGCGCTGAAGGCTAAACCCAGTGGCGCGCACGTGGCCATCGCAGAGTGTGAGGCCCGTCTCAGAAAGCAGGGCCGCACCGTGGTGGTCATCACACAGAACACGGATGAGATGCACCGCCGAGCAGGCAGTAAACACATCCTAGAGGTCCATGGTGAGCATCAGCACTGCTGGTGTAATAAATACACTAAAGACTAGGCGCTTGTTCAGGAGGTGCTGATTAACTGTGTGTGTGTGTGTGTGTGTGTGTGTGTGTGTGTACAGGAAGTCTTTTCAGGACCCGGTGTCTGAGCTGTGGAGACGTTGACGTGGATCATCACAGCCCCATCTGTGCTGCCCTGGAGGGTAAAGGGTAAAGAAACAATTCTCTCGTTTCTTATCCTCTTAAACTCATGTGTTTAGTGTAGATCAAGTGTGTAGAAAATTTGCATCAGTATTATTTCTAACGGGCTGCCGATCAAACATGCATCAAAACCTGCAGTTTCGAGCTGTAGCTGTGAGAAACAAGACATCTGTGACTTTTGTTTAAAGCTATGTTCAAAGAAACCAGAAACCCAAAAGAAAACCGACGTAGAACGCTAGTTGCTCTATGCATGTTGTTGATGGTTGTTACTACAGCAACCGGTCGTACTTTAAGCTTCATAGTGAGTTCGGTTTCGCCGATTCGATGTGGGCGTGTCCAAATCAACGACGTGACAAATCCATCCAAAAGAATAGTTTTTTTTAAGCCACAAAGAACACTGAGTGGAAGGCTAGTTGCGCTACCCACATCGTTTATAAGCGTTACTATGGCAACCAGTCATACTTTAAGCTTCAGCGACTGGGGACTTGAATATGGAGCGATTTGCAATTTAGTGATTGCAAAAAAAAAATTGCCAAATTATATTCGCCAATGCGTTGTAAAAACCGTGACATCATTCAAACGCAAACCATTTGCATTTCCGTTTACACGAAAGCACAATGTATGCCAAATGTCTAAATGGAAAAGCAAAGTCAATTTGCAACTCAATTTCCTGTCTTTCGAGTTACGTCCCTGCCATATTTGAATCTCAATAGCAATTCCCCATTTGCTATTTCACTTTGTCACCTCTGGTGTCGCGTTCTATGTCAAAAGTCAAATACAATCTCAAATCCTTTTGCATCTGCTTTCCAATGTCTGCACGTAAACCTGTCAGTCTTTGTTTGGGAGGTGGGATTATATTATGGGGCGTGTTTGTATCTGGAGTCACAGTCGACGGCCGTGTCGAGCGCCTCGCAGCCAGCGACTCTGTTTTTCTTTACGATGGATGTGATGGTGAAGCTGTTGAGGATGTTATGATCCAGTTCCCTCTCTACTGATTACCTCGTACTGAAAAACCATCTGAATTTATACAGGTTAAGTGAGTTTGGGACCCGCTGCTACGAAACTGTGTTCATTCTAATGTTACTGCAGGAAGTATTGTTTGAACATTCAGTATGTACACCGGTCGGTCGGTGCTGTTTCTGTTACTGTTTATTGTCTTTTGTGTATTGCATTTTTTTGTACTTTTTGTATTGTCTTGTAACTTTATGTCTGCACTGTCTTTTGTCCTGCACTGTCTTGTTTGTCTTGTCCTGCACTGTTTGCACCAGGTTGCACAGTTGCACTTTATGTGGCTAAGACTACTTACATGTCCTTAGCCCTGTCTTTGTTTTATGTAGCACCTTGATCCTGGAGAAACGTTGTCTCATGTCACTGTGTACTGTAACAGCTATATATGGTTGAAATGACCATAAAAGCTTCTTGACTTGACTTGACTTATTAGCCCTAGTAAAGTCAGTTTCTCTGCTCTTTTCTAATCCTCAGAATATTTTCTACAATGATTTGCTTCCTAACGTCTCACCACGATTCAGTTCATTTAAAACACACATTTTCTCTATTTTGCGACTCTTTTGACATTTTTTGACTAAATATGACTCAGCGAATCGTTTGCACGTGCGTTCAGAAGGCAAACGAAGTGCGTCTCTATCAGTGTGTTGATTCATTTGTAAATCATTTAGACAAGGGGTGAGAGTGACCGTGTGTGAGCTCCATGTGTTTACTTCCTGTTACAGGGATCCGGATCCAAACTGTACTGAAGCCGATATTCCAGTGGAAAATTTACCCAGGTACGAAATTAGCTTTCTATTACAACAACAAGAGTTAATAATAATAATAATAATAATAATAATAATAATAATAATAATAATAATAAATGGTCACTGTTTATTGTTTTTGCTTTTGATTTATGTATTTATTGCTGCTTTTTTAAAAAATCCAACTTGCATTAAAAGTAAAAAGGCAAAGCTTAATAAAAAATAAAAGAACATATAATATAATAAGTAAAAAAGCAATTTATAAAATTATTACATAGAGAAAATGTTTTACATCATTTTTACTTTAATATTTGTATTCATTTCTTTTGTTTTTTAATTTATTTTTTGCCAAAAAAAAAATTATTTTATTAATTAATAAATAAATAAATAAATAAATAAATAAATAAATAAATGCATTTTTCCAATTGTAAGAAAATTCAGAACATGATTATTATTATTATTATTATTATTTTTTTTAAACAGCCAATGTAGAATGTGTTTTCTCTTCAACTGCACTGTACTGTATACTAACCTGTGTTGTACAGAAATGACATAGAAACTCAATGCGATGTGAAATTCATCACAGTGTTGAATTATTGCCATTCATTTTTACACATACCTTCATCATAAAAATCATCAGCAGTTACATTTTTTTGCTGATGAAGGTTTTTATGGTGAAACAGGAAGGTACTCTCAGACAGCGCAAAGAAACGTATTAAATATTTCTTATTTTGACATTTTTCCTCATTAAATATTAAAATATTCTGATCATTTGTTTCACATCCAGTGTGGAAAAACAAATCAGAAGTTCAGGTTTAGATTAAAATGATTCGAAAAGCTTAGAAATAGACTTGTATACGATGTTATACAGCGCATATACAGTAAATATTTTAAAAAAAAAGGTCATATGTAAAAATTAAAAATGTAAAGAATTTGCTGATTCTCTATTTTTTTTTGCAGTGAATTGGAAAATCCCCATGTAGCAAGTGGGTTCAGTGGGTTTAAGAACAGTGGAGTGATGGGATTAAAGTAGCATGAATGCTGATAGGTTTTGATTAAAGTGTTTTAAATCCGTATGAAATAAACACAGCGCTGTAATACACCAAAGCTCCACTAGATGGCGGCAGGAAAATACACTGAGTTGTTCACGGAAAACACACATAGGAGCACATTTTCTGGCTGTTTGAATTAGCCTGTCAGGAAAACTCCACTTTTGTTAATACTACGGTGTTTAGCTAAAGCATGTCAATGTCTAACAAATAAAGAAGTTAAACCACTCAATATTCTCACCGTGAGCCTTTATAAACACTGTATACAAGAGATACAGCTAGGTGATATTAGGGAAAGCATGTTAGTGCTAAATGTTCAAACTGTTAGCATTTAGGAAACGATACAGTTGCTACATCTGGCTAATTGGTACCATGTGGTAGCCTAGTGGAGGACCACCAATCAGAAGGTTGTGAGTTCGATTCTCTTGTCCACCAGGCTGCCACTACCGGTTTGTTTTGTTGTGTGTGTGTGTGTGTGTGCATGTTCATATGTGTGTATGTTTGTGTGTTGCACGAGTGTCTGTTATAATGTAGTGTAGTATATGTGCACACGAGTGTGTGTGTGTTTCTATTGTACAAGTATGTACAAATATGCACAAGTGTCTGTTTGTAGTGTAGTATATGTGCTTGTGGTGTGTGTGTGTGTGTGTGTGTTCATTCTGTTATAGATTTCCCACATAGTAAAGACATCTCTGTCTCTCTCTCTCTCTCTCTCTCTCTCTCTCTCTCTCTCTCTCTCTCTCTCTCTCTGACACACATACACACATTTATAGTTTCCTTTATTTATTTATTTATTTGTTTGTTTGTTTGTTTATTTCACATTTTTTCTCTAAACTTATATTAAACCTACATAATAAATCTGACGTCCTTAATTTCAGATTCTGATGAGATGTTGGTCATCAGATTAGTGTGTTGAATCAGGTGTTAAATGAAGCAAAATGCTAATTTCTCTCTCTCTCACTCTCTCTCTCTTTGACACACACACACACACACACACACACACACACAGACACACACACACTACAGGCTGGCGTGGTGTAAAGATACAAAACACACCTGTTGCTCATTAGTTAATAGCGTAATTTTATCAGCATGTGTTCAGACCTGGAGTCTTTCCGTCTCTCCTTCTTCATAGATAAACATTAAAACACTCGCAGGCCCCTGAGCAAGGCCCTTAACCCTCAATTGCTCAGTTGTATAAAAAAAGTGTCTGTTAAATGCTGTAAATGTAATTGTTTATCGTTGCTAACTTTAGTTAAAGTTATGAGGCGTGAGTAAAAATTGGAAAACAAAAACAACAAAAAAATATTTCTACGTTCAACTAGGACTCCTTCTTTGTCGAGTTATCCAGCAAGTTTAGTCTCAAATCCGAGATGAAAGCGACGGTGAAACAGAGCCGAAACAGTTTAGCCGTGACAACGTTTCTCAGTTTTAAAGGCGAAGCGTGTGAAGCGTTTCACGGCTAAAAGGTGCTAATGCGCAGGAAGCAGGTGTTGTTGATTTTCTGAGGTGTTTCTCCGTGCTGCAGGTGTGATGAGCGAGGCTGCGACGGTCTCCTGAGGCCCGATGTCATCTGGTTCGGGGAGACGTTGGACTCACACGTTCTCACCAAGGTGGAGAAAGAGCTGGACGCCTGCGACCTCTGCCTGCTGGTGAGATCACAGCGCCCTTTAAACCCCAGTGCGTCCGAGATCGCTAATTATCAACGACAGCCAGAGGTCCGAGTTTAATAAACCCGCTACTCAAACGCTGACAAGTGAAATTAAATCATGTTTCAGCAGCGTAACACGGAATCAAGCACGATTGCTCCTCACGAGCCTGAAGCCCTACTCGTGCGGGATTAGTTTAACACGGGTTTAACGACGATGTGTCTCAGGGAATTATCCGTCACGTCGGTTGTTTTTTTGTTTTAAGTACTGAAAAACATTTCTGCATACCTCCCATCTGAAATTATTGGCACCCTTGGTATGTTTTGTGGTGTGTTTAGTGAAATACGCACAGAATAAATCAAATTTATTAACCGAACATTTAACTGAAGAAAGTAAAAGAGTGTCACAATTATTGGCACCCCCGCCTTCAGTTCTTTGATAATTTTCTGGTGCCGATAATTCTGCTTCATGACTTGCATCCAAATTAATATACTTTTCAGGGAGTGTTTGCTCTTTCACGAAATAACTGGAAACCCATAAACCAGTTAAACTGAAAATAGAGACATGACACTTTTGTTTTTCTGGTGTTCCTCTCAGGTCGGTACTGCGTCCGTCGTCTTCCCGGCGGCCATGTTTGCCCCTCAGGTGGCATCCCGGGGCGTTCCAGTAGCAGAGTTTAACATTCGGCCTCGATCCAGCATGTCTCAGTTCACGTGAGTCGTGAGTTGTTTATTAAAACACAAGATGCTGATCTTTCTGAATGACTTAAATCTTAAACACCCGTCTGTGCATATTTATGGCTAAATTACCTCCAGTTTTCAGCTGTTTGCGTGCGTCCGTAGATCAAAAGCTTTCTACTAAGAAATCTAACGTCTAACTAATGATGATGAACTAGCGTGACATTACTTTATGACTCAGCCTTAATTACTTCAGATGAAAGATTTGCCGTTTTCCTGCTCCAAGTGTTTGTCCATCTAAAAAGCAGCTCAGATTTATCTTCCACGCTAAAATCCAGCGTGAGATTATCAACAGAGGGAAAAACGGAGTTGGTTTAGATCAGCCTCACAGACACAACATTCATCAGGTCAAAAGGGTTGAAATAAGTTAGACAGGGTCCACTTTAGAGGGGTAGCGTGGTATGTATAGTATAGTGTTGTTCGTTACCTCTTGGAGCATCGAGGTTTGGGGAAAAGTAACAGATTCTCTGGACAGATTTGGACAGGAATTTTTCAGAGAAACAAGCAGAGGTCACTCTGAAGGAGCTGGAAGGGTTCACAGCTTATAGCCATCTCACAGCTGGGATTTCTAGCCAAACTTATCCAAAGGAAAAGGCTCTCTGGTCTCATGAGGCCAAAATTGAAGACACAAAAAGCTACACAATACGTAATAATGTGATCTTCACACTGAAGCATGTTGGTGGTGGTGGTGGTGGTGGTGGTGGTGGTGGCAGCATCAAGCCTTCATCATAAACAAACCTCCATCAGCTCGGTGCTTAAGGGGTTAGACTACAGATCTGAAACCTCTGGTCCATCAAGCTGCCACTGCCCTTAACCATCACTTGCTCAGGTGTATAAAATAAGAGAGAGGAAATGTAGGACACTCTGGTTAATGGCTTCTGGGAAATTAATGAAAGTGCTAATGTACTCTAAAGTGAATCCAGGAGCAGCGTCGACGTTACTGACGATTACGCGGGATTTCAGTTTTTATTTCCAGGGCCCGTGTGCTGAGACGATCCCCATCGCTCTCGCACCTCACGAGTCGGAGCCGATGTGAGACGACCTCCGACCTGCGCGATGTCCACTGCCCGAGACTGTAGAGAGCCGTTTCAGGATACAGGAACTTTCTCTGGTTGAATCAGTTGGATTTGTCTGTTTAATAAAACAGATCATTACACGTATTCATTTAAACGC
>NC_062518.1:44087486-44167486 GCF_022655615.1 Tachysurus fulvidraco
ATAGACATTGTCTCAAAGCAGCTTTACAGAGCATAAACATAGAGCAACTAAGAATGGGGCCCCAGCAGTGGCAAATTTGTGGACCTGGGATATGAACTCACAACCTTCCAAGCTGTAGTCCAACACCTTAACCACTAGGCTACCACATCCCAATTGAGACCACCCATACAGTAAGTGCCCCTCAAGCCACCAAGTAGGCATGAAAAAGGATCACCTTTTTGACAGTTATCCCTATGATGTTACTTATAATATTGATTGCACTCACTCACTCACTCATTTTCTACCACTTATCCGAACTACCTCGGGTCACGGGGAGCCTGTACCTATCTCAGGCGTCATCAGGCATCAAGGCAGGATACACCCTGGACGGAGTGCACACACACACACACACACTCACGCAATACGGACAATTTTTCCAGAGATGCCAATCAACCTACTATGCATGTCTTTGGACCAGGAGAGGAAACCAGAATACCCGGAGGAAAACCCGATGCACGGGGAGAACATGCAAACTCCACACACACAAGGCAGAGGCGGGAATCGAACCCTGACCCTGGAGGTGTGAGGCAAACATGCTGACCACTAAGCCACTTTTCTTTAATAAGGTGCAGTTTGACATATAGTTGTCTATAGGAATGAAAAGCTATTGCAAATTTTGCGATCTTTAACCTTTATCAGCACCAGTACCCTGTGTATTAGGGTTGATTTTAGCCATAAGTGCCCCTCAAGCCAGCAGTTGTGCACAAAAGAAGGACAATCTTTTGGACAACCTGATCTTACAGTGATGTGAAAAAGTGTTTGCCCCCTTCCTGATTTTTAAATTTTTTTGCACGTTTGTCACACTTTAATGTTTCAGATCATCAAACAATTTTAAATATTAGCCAAAGATAACAATGCAGTTTTTACCAAAAAATCCTGAAGGACAACGTGCGGCCATCTGTTGGTGACCTCAAACTGAAGCAATCTCGGGTTCTGCAGCAGGACAATGATCCCAAACACACCAGCAAGTCCACCTCAGAATGGCTGAAGAAAAACAAAATGAAACCTTTGGAGTGGCCGAGTCAAAGTCCTGACCTGAATCCTATTGAGATGCTGTAGTACCTTAAAAAGGCGGTTTATGCTCAAAAACCCTACAATGTGGCTGAATTACAACAATTCTTCAAAGATGAGTGCACCAAAATCCCTCCACAGCGGTGTAACAGACTCATTGCAAATTACCGCACACGCATGATTGCAGCTCTTGCTGCTAAGTATGGCCCAAGCAGTTATTAGGTTTAGGGGCAAACACTTTTTTCACACAGGGCCTACTTTTTGACTAATATTTAAATTTGTTTTGTTGATCTGAGACATTAATGTGTGACAAACATATGAAAAAAAAATATGAAGGGGCAAACACATTTTCACACCACTGTAGATTAGTTGTGGTCAGTAATATCATTATGAAATTGGTCTGTTGATTGGAGACAACATACCAATGCTTCACAGTTTAACATAAGCAGGGATCTCCAGATTTATAGGAATGGAAAGATATTGAGATCATTGCTTTTCCAACCAACATCGGTGCAGTTAATCTTGATATCCAGGTCATTTCTAGCCATAAGTGACCTCAAAGCCACCAGAAGGGCATGAAAGAAGAGCTATCTTATGGACACTGAGCCCTTGGGGCACTTAGCATCACCAGGGTTTCCCTGTTTCTGATTCCGATACTGGATTCCTTGTTTAACCTCTAACTTCACTCAGACAATCTTAACCCTAATGCTGATTTCATACACTTGCATCCTGACTCTCATACCCACATATGACACTTGCAGATATACTTGCACCTGACCAACAAGGTCTTGTTTTTAAGCAAATTTAAATTTAATCTAAACACAATGTAGGTAGGGGAAATAAATGGAAAGTGTAAGTGCAGACACTGTACCTGCAAGTTGTGCCAAACCATTTCCTACCCTTTCCCAATGACCAAACCTTATAGTTGGGTTGAATATTTTGCTGAAACCGGGGGTGCACGGTGGCTTAGTGGTTAGCACGTTTGCCTCACACCTCCTGGGCTGGGGGTTCGATTCCTGCCTCCGCCTTGTGTGTGTGGAGTTTGCATGTTTTCCCCGTGCCTCGGGGGTTTCCTCCGGGTACTCCGGTTTCCTCCCCCGGTCCAAAGACATGCATGGTAGGTTGATTGGCATCTCTGGAAAATTGTCCATAGTGTGTGAGTGTGTGAGTGAATGAGAGTGTGTGTGCCCTGTGATGGGTTGGCACTCCATCCAGGGTGTATCCTGCCTCGATGCCCGATGACGCCTGAGATAGGCACAGGCTCTTCGTGACCCGAGAAGTTCGGATAAGCGGTAGAAAATGAATGGATGAATGAATATTGTTTAAGGGCGCCAATATTTCCGGTTTTAAAATAACATGTACAAATTTGTCCTTTGTCCTTTTCATTACGGCAACCTAAGTGATTACTGGTGACCTAAGAAGTTCGGATAAGCGGTAGAGAATGCCACTTTGCTGCAAACCAAAAGTTCAGAAACATCCCCACTGGTATCACAGTGTTAAATGTTATAGATAAATCTAAACAAAATACATCTTTATCGTATCACTCGACTTTGTTCGATACATCCATTTGAGCAGAATTGTCCCTAACCATGCTGATTTGTTATTACTCACTCCCCTGACACAAACACTACAAAACCATCATAAAGCACGGTGTTGGGAGCATCATGTTGAACTTTACCCTTGACTTTGTGATTGCTTCTCTGACTAATCCCTACTTTAAACAGTCCTTGACCTTTTAGATGGCCTAGACTACAGTACATCGATGACCTGAGTCCTGAGAGTCATGAGACCAAGGATGTTGCATACTGTATTCTTGTGATATAAGTTAGGTTAAGAGGGGTCTCTAACCTTGGGTTCTTCCAGGAACAAGCATATTTATATTAAATTTATTGAATGCTAAGTTCAACTAGAACTAATTAAGTTTCGGTACTTTGCAATACTTTGTAATCTAATATCGTAAACTATATCGATTTCTGTCCTTACTTTAATATGCAGGGTTCTTTAGTAAAGATATTTAACATGTAAACTTAATGAAGTGTTTTTCAGTTCAAAATGTGATTGAATATGTACACACTAAAAAAAAAAAAAAATCATCAAAATTCATTAGCAAATGTTGCTTCGTAGCGACTGTTAGCTTACCGAGCCTACTTGTCTGCCAGGCACCTATGAATATAAAATTAATAAACAGGATATGTAATCGTTTTTGACCTAGGCGTCCATGTTATTGATTTGTCTACCCCAATGTGATATGGTTAATCTTCCTTTAATGGTTCTTTAGATATGGAACAGATTCTAAAATTAGCCCCCAGTCTCACTTTTGCCTTAGCATCCTGCCCCTGATCACTGCTTTCAGTCTGGACTTTGAAACACCTTCTCATCCACTGACCTGCTGCTTTGGCTCTTAGTAAGGCTCCTACTGTACCTCTGTGTTCTTCCAGATCTTTCTGCTCTGGAAATGCTATTATTAACGCCTTTGTAAGCACATGTGGGTGGCGATCGATCCGTACGCCGAGGTCCTCATTAGTGTGATATTCATTGGTCTCAGTGTCTCCGAACATGTTCCAGTCTGTCAGATCAGCTTTTATTCTTTATGAAGATGATCGATCCAGATGATGCTGGAGATGTAGTTACAAAAAAGCTTTTATTTTGTAAAGTGAGTAGAAAATTCCTCATAAATCAATGAAACTAATTGCTTTTCTACTTAAATACTTATAATCTTATATATTTTCATTTTACAGGGCACAGTCCCGTCCTTTCCCTTTCGGTCTATTGGCTTCTCCGCCTGGTGGATATTATATTTATTTGCATTTGGCGTGTCTGTTGCTAAAAAAAAATCCAGCTAACCGCTAACATACTTTTCAGGTGATTCCTGTTTTGCCGTAATGAAAAGGACAAATTTGTACATGTTATTTTAAAACCGGAAATATTGGCGCCCTTAAACAATATTCATTCATCCATTCATTTTCTACCGCTTATCCGAACTTCTCGGGTCACGGGGAGCCTGTGCTTATCTCAGACGTCATCGGGCATCGAGGCAGGATACACCCTGGACAGAGTGCCAAACCATCGCAGGGCACACACACACTCTCATTCACTCACACACTACGGACAATTTCCCAGAGATGCCAATCAACTTACCATGCATGTCTTTGGACCTGCATGGTAGGAGGAAACCGGAGTACCCGAAGGAAACCCCCGAGACACGGGGAGAACATGCAAACTCCACACAAACAAGGCGGAGGCGGGAATCGAACCCCCAACCCTGGAGGTGTGAGGCGAACGTGCTAACTACTAAGCCACCGTGCCCCCTCCTTAAACAATAGTGGCATATAATTCTGTAATACACTAACTTGTAAATACAAACTTCCCAGAGTTTTAATCCAAGGATGTAGGCCGTAGTGTGTTCTGGGAAACAGAGGATGTATTCTAAGGATGTGGGAGTTAATCTGACAGGGAAATATTTTATAACTGCACTTTTTTTTTTTTCTTCTTATCGGGACTATGTCTCTCGGCTGGCCTGGGAACGCCTCGGTATTCCCCCGGAAGAGCTGGAGGAAGTGTCTGGGGAGAGGGGAGTCTGGGTGTCCCTGCTTAGACTGCTGCCCCCGCGACCCGGCCCCAGATAAGCGGTAGAAAATGGATGGATGGATGGATTTTCTTCTTATATTGTATAACCATTGTATTCTTGCACATAAAAAATCCATTTACTAAGTGATATGTAAACAAAGTAAATCTTTATACACAAAAGGGTTAAAAATAGCTTTGCTTCACAGAAGTGTGCTTCACGGTAGCAGTTTTCACTATAAACAGATTTAGCACAAAATCTCAAAATCGATGCAAAATTATAAAAAAAACATTGTTTTTATTTTTGTCTGTTTTGTCTTAGTACAAATCATGCCGCCACTTGACTAATTTGACCAAGAGAGAGCGTTAATAAAATGAAAAATTGATTCAAGTTTGTAAAAATGTTCTGTTTTATGAGATATTTTCTCCAGCCATGCATCGATAGCTGGTCTCTGGTAGGTTGAGATGCCTTTAGCTATGTAATTTACATAAATGCATATTGCTAATTTAAAATGCTCGCGTTAGTTTCTTCTTTCATTATCAGTCTGACTAGAATGATGCATCTCTCTGATAGCAGACATAATTCTCAATGCAAGTCAGACTTTGCAAATGATCTAAAATGCAGTTGCATGATTTATATTCAAGCTGCCTAAGTTCTCCCGCACCACCTCACTTCTGCACACTGGCTTCCGATGTAACAGATTCAAAACACTGATGCTTGCTTACAAAGCCAAAAATGGACCAGCTCCATCTTACCTTAAAGCTCTTATCACTCCTCACACTGCACATCGGTCCCTTAGATCTCCTAGCACTGATCAACTGGTTCCACTATCTCTCATTATGTACACATAGAGACTCCTCTCTGTTCTGGCACCGAGCTGGTAGAGTGAACTTCACCTACTGTACTGTAGATGTCTGAAAAGCTGAGTCACTGGCTATTTTCAAATGACGTGTCAAAACCGACCTCTTTCTGAAATACTTAAACTAGCACTTGTTTGATAGAAAGAAAGATTCTGCTATATTTCCTCCTAACAGAGATTTAGACTGATGGGATCCGTAGTTTGTGACCTAATGAACCGGTATTGGTGTAGAATAGAAGCCCTTATTTTGTCACATATACTATATGGCACAGAAGTGTTTTCTTCACATATACCATGTTTGGAGGTTGGAGTCAGAGCACAGGGTCGACCCTTATAGCAGTGATGGTTAAGGGCCTTGCTCAAGGGCCCAACAGTGGCAGCTTGGCAGTGCTGGGGTTTGAACCCTGATTCTTCAAGCAACAACCCAGAGCCTTAACTGCTTGGGCCACCACTGCCCCTGTATTAATGATGTATTCATTAATAGAGATTTCGTACTTTACTTTTGTATACTGCTCTGGACAAAGGCGTCTGATAAATGGCGTAAATATAAATACATACTCCCTCACTCACTCATTTTCTACCGCTTATCCGAACTTCTCGGGTCACGGGGAGCCTGTGCCTATCTCAGGTGTCATCAGGCATCGAGGCAGGATACAACCTGGACGGAGTGCCAACCCATTGCAGGGCACACACACACACTACGGACAATTTTCCAGAGATGCCAGTCAACCTACCATGTATGTCTTTGGACCGGGGGAGGAAACCGGAGTACCCGGAGGAAACCCCCGAGGCACGGGAAGAACATGCAAACTCCACACACAGAAGGCGGAGGTGGGAATCGAACCCCCAACCCTGGTGGTGTGAGGTGAACGTGCTAAAGACTAAGCCACCGTGCACCCCCCTTTAAATACATACGATTGGTTAAAGCAGATTATTTAGATTATTTACTATAATGACATTATTGTTTATGTTTAAAAATGTGGTGTTACTGTATCTATTCCAGCGGCAGTGTGTATTGCTTCATTGGTACAAAATAGATCATAATTTCGCAGTATGTCTTCTAAGGAATGTCCACTATCTGGAATTCATGATCCACACTACAGCATGAAGGCAGGCCCCTCTCGCTAGATGTTATTTCTGCTGTGTACAAGTATAAATATCCGGCTCTTGTGTGATTACCTCCTCTGTTGTGCCTTTCATTCAGCCTGTAAAAATAGAATGAAAAGGCTTTCTGGCTGTAAATTCAATATTGAAATTTGAAAACTTTTGGTAAGGTAGAAAAAATACACATAAAAAGCTGCAAACAACTCAGCTGGACTTGCTACTTTAAGGCAAAGTGTCTGATTGTTTATTCCTGTGGCTCATTGTGTCCTGAAAAGGAAAAAAAAAACTACAAAATATTAAGAATGCTGAATATGTGTACACAGCCACACTGTAAACATAATCACATCTGTTCACATCTGTTTTTTGTTTCAATGGACAGCATCCAACAAAGCATTTATTTCATTATGAAATTCAGGGATTATTACATTACATTAGCCCTAATTTTGAAACCAAGCCAAAACCTGATCCTGAAAACAAACAGGACCCTAAAACGTGCCCTGGCCTTGAAAACAGACCTGACTCTGAAACCAGCTCCAATTCTGAAACCAAATCAAAACCTGATCCTGAAAACAAGCAGGACCCTAAAACCAGCCCTGACCCCAAAACAAGCCCTGACCCTGAAACAAAGCCTAAGCATGAAACCTGCTGAACTCTGAACTGCTGATTTTCCCAGGTGATGGTAGGTTGCATGGTAGGTTGATTGGCATCTCTGTAAAATTGTCCGTAGTGTGTGAGTGTGTGAGTAAATGAGAGTGTGTGTGTGTGTGCCCTGCGATGGGTTGGCACTCCGTCCAGGGTTTATCCTGCCTTGATGCCCGATGATGCCTGAGATAGGCACAGGCTCCCCGTGACCCGAGGTAGTTCATATAAGCGGTAGAAAATGAGTGAGAGTGAGAATGATCTGATCTCCCTTTTCAGTCACAGCTCGTAACTTTGGGGTTAACATGGACAATGTAATTTACATGGACAACTGTAATTTCCTCTCATGTTTCTTATGTGACTCGCTCAGGTCGGGTTCCTTCTCTACAACATTAGAAGGATTCGGCCATTTTTGTCCACACGGGCTGCTCAGGTACTTTTTCAGTCTCTTGTCATCTCATGACTGGACTACTGCACCTCACTGCAACTTTCCCTCCACTGGCTTCCATTAGCTGCAGGCATCAGATTCAAAACACTGATGCTTGCCTACAAAGCCAAAAATGGACCAGCTCCCTCTTACCTCAAAGCCCTAGTCATTCCTCGCACTGCACCCCGCAACCTCAGATCTACCAGCACTGCTCGACTGCTCCCACCATCTCTCAGGGTAAGAGGCAAGTATACTACAAGACTCTTCTCTGTTCTGGCACCAAGGTGGTGGAATGAACTTCCCCTAGGGGTCCTGACAGCTGAGTCACTGGTTATTTTCAAACTACGGTTGAAGACCTACTTATTCAGGAAACACTTCAACTAGCACTTTCTTCCCTGTTTGTTGTATTTGTGTATATAAGGCTCATACATTCAGTTACAGAGACTTAAGCACTTTTGTATGTCCCTCTGGATAAAGGCCTCTGCCAAATCCTGTAAATGTAAACCATCTCTGACCCTGACACAAACAGGACCCTGAAACCAGGTTGTACTCTACCTTAAAACCATGCCAGACCCTGAAACCAGCCCTGAACCTAAAAGTAGCCCAGACCCTGAAACCAACTCATCAAAACTGATTTCCGCTTTAAAGAACCATGAACACTGATCTGGATCTCTGATGCACCTCCAGCTCTTGCATCACGGGGACACGGCCCACAGTGATTTCTCCTTGGAGCAGTCAGCCAGCAAAACCCTGAGACACCATGATGTCTGATCAAATTCCCCTTTAAAAGGATCAGCATGAACCTCATCAGGCCTCTCTAATGCAACACAGAGAGAGAGAGACTTACACAGCTAAAAAAAAAAAAAACAGTGATAGACACAAAGCAAACAGCCAGACAGAAAGAAAGAGAGAGATAATCATACTTATAATCTTGTTTTTGTTCATTGTCATTAAGTCAGAGTTTCCCTTCTCCTTTGTTAGAGCTCCTAATAAATTGCGCGTTACTCGTATGTGTTAGACTTTAGAGCCGGTAGCCCCAGTAGCGTCAGTTACAGTATGCCCGTGAGATCCAAGGCTGTGAGAGGACTCATGATGAATCTGCTATTCACACTCGCTGTGTGCTAAGTGAGGGTTAACCACCAAGCCGGGCTTTCTAAATCTGCTGCAGGATTCCCACATTTACGAGGCGGCTACTAACACAGCAGGTGGTGGAGCTGGAGTTCCTGACGGAACCAGAATGGTGTTAGAGATATGAAATGCTTTTAGTTTAATTGGCTGAGTGATTTTATGCTAGCGCTCACTCTCTCCTATTACATAATTCATGTTTGTTTTCTGATCATTTGTGTCAATTAGTTCATATTTTTAGTTTTCTCTCAAAAACGTTCTCATTTCAGAATTTATTTAATTTTTTTAAATTTATTTATAAAAAATATTTGCCAACAGATTTTATGCACAATATTTTTGGGATTTTTTATTTTTTTTCAAATGTTTTTGTCAATTTTACATCAAATTTAATTTAATTTAATTTAATTTTACTAGAGAGAAAAACAAGAGGCTGGTAAAGGAACGAATGTTTATAGCTGCTGTAACAGGAACCAATTAAAAATTCCAAAATTGAAATGTAACCACAAATGGATAAGAAGAACATTTAATAAATCTCTCCTAGTTGACAAATTGCTGGGTTATTAAAATAGGAAATGTTTTACCCCTTCTGGTATTGGAAAATAATCAGCTTCGTAGTGTAACAGTTACTCGGCTTCATCGCAACTGCATCAGCGATTATTTTCTTATTTTCAAGCACGACCTTGGTCCATCATATAGGTGTGTGTGTGGAGTGTAAAGTTTTGTTATACAAGTTGTGTTTCTTTCTTCCAGATGGATCCCCTGATGAAGCACTAGTGCGGTCTGAAAGCTTTTTTGTTACACACTGGTGTTTTCAGTGGTGCAAACGAGATTAATCATAGAGCTTTGTTTCTTTTCTTTCTCCAGTCAGCAAACCGACTCACGCTGCTGTTGCTGTCTCTGATTGTTCAGACGTCTCCGGAGGACCAGACGCTGCATTTTTTTTGGCTTGCGTCATTAGTCAACGGTAGAAATAAACGACTAAAACAATGGAGCTCACGTTTGGAAGTACTGCATTCAACAAACACGTGTCAGATTGCATCGATTGGACATCAATCTGATCCTTTTTTTTTTTTTGGTAAATAATAAATAAATAAATAAATAAATAAACAAACTAAATAAATCCTGATCGTTGATTATTCCTTCTTTGTTCTGTCTTTGAGTGAAAGAAATCCATATATATATATATATATATATATGCTAACGTCCACCCGGCCTCCCCTTTTCTTTTTACCTTCCTTTCTGTTTCACACTTACAGAAGTGCTGTGAGTATTTATAGGATCCTTTAAAAACGTGCCACCTGAAGTGAATGGAGTGAAATTCCCAATCCGGTAGCATAGTGAGAATGAAAGTTTGTCCCTCTGTAACTCACCACACAGACGTCATTTTATTTTTTAACAAGGTATTTACACCCTGTGACCAATCTCACAACCACCTGCTGTTCTCCATTTTCTGTTTCTGATCTCAGTTACACTTTTTTGTTGTTGTTGCTGAATGTGAATATCCTATTGTTGCTGAATATCATATTGTGTTTGAATTTTTGGCTACAGATTTAGAAAAAAATGTGTTCTATAAACATTCTTTAAAGGTTTGTGTATATTAGTGATTTGTCCACACCTGAATTTGATATATAACCCAGCAGCAGACCCCATGATAATCTTCATACAACTAAGAACCTGTCAGAAATGTACGATTAATCTAAATTGCCCCTGGAGAAAAGCGTTATTTAAAGGTTCACTGGATGTTTCTTAGGTTACAGAAAGGTTTGTAGTTGGAACTGTCTTATATTAAAACTCTGCTGTTGGGTTCCACATAGAACCTTTAAGAGTTACACGAGAGATGCAACTAAGGGTTTAAAGATTTTGTAGGAAAACAGGGTGACATGCTGACTTGTGCATCTACATGTATCAAAGAACAGATGAATGAAGAAATTAATGAATGGGTGAATGGAACCCTGTAAGGTAAATGTAGAAATGAATTGTAAAGGCATGGATGATTAATTGTTATAGATGAATGAATAAACTAATTGTTCAATCAACATATAAATGAACAAATGACTGATTGACTGACACAATCAATCAATCAACCAAATCAATCAATCAATTGAAGAATCAACAAAAAGCTGACTGAACAAATGAATGAATGAATAAATGAATGAATGAATGAATGAATGAATGAATGAATGAATGAATGAATGAATGTTGAGTAAGTGTGGGTACATAATTAAATAAACATCATGTTACATATTACAATATAATGTTATATAAACTGAAAGACCGTGAGATTGTTATGTTTTCAGTGCTGTTTCATTCACACCCAACAAATTACTGAGAACAGGTGTGTCCCAAAGGATTATACACAGTTTGTACGTCTACAACACCTTGTTAGATGAGTTAATGTATGAACTCCATTCACAGAGCCATCCATCCATCCATCCATCCATCAATCCATCCACACATTCATTCATCCATCCACCCATTATTCCATCCATCCATCTATCTATCCATTTACTCATCACTGTGCTGTTTATCAAGCACACAGTAGCACACACACACACACACACACACACACACACACACACACACACACACACACACACACACACACACACACACACACACACACACACACACACACACACACACACACACACACACCACCTGCTGGCAGGTTAATATGAGGTGAAAGGAAACCCTGAGAACCTGGAGGAAACCTACAAGGACACGACAAGAACAGTTGAACTCTGGATTCAGAGACAACAGAGCTTCTGTATGCTGATTAACATTTTTAATATTCTTCTAATATGATTAGTCTGTTTGCTAACATGTCATTGTAATATCTCAGAATAAGAAAGAAAATAAACATCTGTATTTGTTCAGGTTTTTGTACAGTATTTTCTGGACTTTACTGTGTCTACAGGTTCAGGTTCACTGCAAATGAATGTAAGATTCATCTAAGGTTTCTTTCAAGACTAATATGTGGTCACGTGAAATATATATGATTATTTCTCCGTGTCATGCACTGAAATGGTGTCAGAAAAAAAACGAGACATCAGTGTGAAAATGAGGGAATCACGTTTGAAAACGAAAAACGTGCACTATGTGTGAGAATGAGTAAAATAATTAAACGTGAAGTGGAAAAAATGTGTATGTTTGCATGTTTGCAATGAAGAGTAACCGGTGTGTGTGTGTGTGTGTGTGTGTGTGTGTGTGTGTGTGTGTGTGTGTGTGTGTGTGTGTGTGTGTGTGTGTGTGTGTGTGTGTGTGCGTGTGTGTGTGTGTGTGTGTGCATGTGCGTGTGTTTGTGCGTGTGTGTGTGTGTGTGTGTGTGTGTGTGTGTGTGTGTGTGTGTGTGTGTGTGCGTGCGTGCGTGTGCGTGTGTGTGTTTGTGCGTGTGTGCACGCGTTTCCCTTATTCGCCGTGTCAATCTGCTGAATTATCTCGACGTACTTTTTATCCCGGCTACACATTGCGCATGCGTGATCCTCGGGGCACATTCTCCTCTCACCCGTACCTATTCCTTCTTCTTCTTCTTCTTCTTCTTCTTCTTCTTCTTCTTCTTCTTCTTCTTCTTCTTCTTCTTCTTCTTCTTCTAATTTTTGTCCAAACAGAAAAACACAAACTCCCTCACGGCTCACTTTAACACCCCCCCATCCCGTCTCTCTCTCTCTCTCTCTCTCTCTCTCTCTCTCTCTCTCTCTCTCTCTCTCTCTCTCTCTCTCTCTCTCTCTCACTCTCTCTGGAGGGAGTGTGATGTGCTGCGCGCTTCTGCCGTCCCCTCTACCCTCTAAGAGCGGATCTTCTGTCGGTGCCTCCGCCACGCCGCCGCTCGGCTCGTGAATGGCCCTGACATGGAGGAAGTCCCGTTTCAGAAAGTCAAAACGCGGCGGAAGCGGAGCCGCCGCTGTCCGCCCGGTGTGCCCGTGACCGCTATCGCGTGCGAGGACGAGTTCGACTGTAAGGAGCTCGAGTCGCTGTTCCGCACCTACAACCTGAAGCTGGAGCAGACCTCGGCGCTCAAGGCGCTCGCCGTGCTTGCTGCGTTGGCGTGTGCGCTCGCAGCGTTCGAGGCGCTCTCCGGTCCGGGCCTGGCTGTCGCCAAGGCATCGCATCCGGCACACGGCGTCGTCTTCGCGTCGCTCTTTGTCGTGGCCAACGTCAAGTACCTGCGCGTGGGTCAGCTGCAGCAGATCGTCAGCCTCACGCTTCTGTTCGCCTTCACCTTCGCTCTGCTCTGCTGCCCGTTCCCGCCCGTGGCGCCCAGTTCCCACACGCCGTCGCCGGCGCCCGAGCAAGGAGTCTGGCAGCTCGCGCTTGTCACTTTCGTCGCGTATGCGCTGCTTCCGGTGAGGACCCTCCTGGCCGTAACCTTCGGCATCATGGTGTCCATCTCCCACATCGTGGTCACGGCAACGTCGGTCACGGCCAAGACGCAAAAGCTGTGGAGAGCTGTAAGTGTCCGAGATTTATTTAACGATTGATTGATGAATTAGTTTACAAAGTTCTTTAATATCAAAGTAAACAACACTTCAACATGTAAACCACATGCTGTCTAAAGAACGAACTGGCTTTGGTGCTCTCAAAACCCTTTGAAAAGGTTCCCAAGAGCCCTCGGAAAGTTCGAGTCCTTCTTCCGACGATAATATCTCCTTAAAATCAGAAACGTGTTTATTAAAAGTGAAGTGTTTCCACACACCAGGTTTCAGCACCACGGCTCTGGACAGCGCCATCGATCTCCGCTAGCTCCCCGCTGCCTGTATAAGGCCACTACCTAGGGAATAAAGCGCAGTCTGTAGCAGCTGCATTCAGTGCACTCTGTGTAAAACATGGGGCCGTTTGAGATTGGGCCTGTGAATGTGCGATTAAACTCGGACACGTGTTGCACCACAGGGGCTGAGTAGTTGTGGTGAAGAAAGAAAGACAGATTGAAAGACAGAAAGAAAGCAAGAGAGTTTGTAGGCTAATAGAATAAATTTAGATGTTGCTGTAAAACAGAAAGCAACTTATTCTGTTGAGCTTCTTGGAAGGAAAAAAGGGATGCAGGAGACGTTTCTTCTGTCAAAAGAAGTTCCAGTTGAACTGTTTCAGGGAGCTAAGATCTAGGTTGAGAGACCAATTAAAGGCTCAAGTCTAAACCATGTCACGAGATGGTGAAAGGGCTTAATCACTGTCTCTAACGAATGTTAGTAAAAAAAATATTTCATTTAAAAATAAACCATAAATCTTTAATGATTTCAAACTTCAACTACAGCACGTCTATGTTCGCATCTTACTTCGGTTTTGTTTTAACGTCACTATATCAACCATAACACACACCGTACAAGCTGCTGTCAAGCCTTTTGTTGAAGATGTTGAAATCTTAATTTGTGAGTAAAATTTCAGTTCAGGGAAAAATATCAGAACAAAAGATTTGGACATGATCCAGATTTCATCAGGGTTTTCCGTTCTCTCCTTCAGAGTTATTTTAACACCGAGACGCTGCTGATCAACACACGTCATCAGATTAGCCAGCGTTAGCAAGGTGTGACCTAGATGGTCTCACACACACACACACACACACACACACACACACACACACACACACACACACACACACACACACACACACACACACACACACACACACACATATGCAGACAAATATACACACATATTAACACACAGACATGCACACATATGAACATACACAAACACACACATAAAAACACAGAAATACACACAAACAAATGTCACACAAATATACACTCTACACTCACACACACACACTCTCTCTCTCTCTCTCTCTCTCTCTCTCTCTCTCACACACACACACACACACACACACACACACACACACACACACACACACACACTCACAAACATACACACATATGAACATACACAAACACACACATAAAAACACAGAAATACACACAAACAAATGTCACACAAATATACACTCTAAACTCACACACACACAAACATACACACACACACACACACACACACACACACACACACACACACACACACACACACACACACACACACACACACACACACACACACTCTCTCTCTCTCTCTCTCTCTCTCTCTCTCTCTCTCTCACACACACACACACACACACACACACACACACACACACACACACACACACACTCACAAACATACACACATATGAACATACACAAACACACACATAAAAACACAGAAATACACACAAACAAATGTCACACAAATATACACTCTACACTCACACACACACACACACACACACACACACACACACACACACACACACACACACACACACACACACACACACACACACACACACACACACACTCTCTCTCTCTCTCTCTCTCTCTCTCTCTCTCTCTCTCTCTCTCTCACACACACACACACACACACACACACACACACACACACACACACACACAGACACACACACACACACACACTCACAAACATACACACATATGAACATACACAAACACACACACTCACACACACGCTCACACACACACACACACACACACACACACACACACACACACACACACACACACACACACACACACACACACACACACATACACACTCACTCACACTCACTCACACACACACACACACACACACACACACACACACACACACACACACACACACACACACACACACACACACACACACAGAATTATTATTTAAAGTCTTTCCTGGCTTGTCCTGGTGTTTGAGTTCTGAAATCTATCCCATGAATACGTTTGGGAATATTTGGGAATATTATCTCTGGGAATATTTGGGAATATTATCTTTTGAGCCTGGGTCTGTACAGAAATCTGTCCTTCACTCTCAGCTCTGGTCTTGAAGGTGTGCGAGCGAGCACATCAACACACATTTTCTTGACGTACGCATGAACGTGTTAAGTGCACACTCCTACTCAAAAGCATACAACAAAGTCTAATGTGAGATTCTCATCTCCCACACATCTGCCACGCTGTCCTCACACCCTGCTCGACAGAAATGTCACAACAGCACCGAGGGCCACGCAAGCAGCCACTGAATAATACACGTTACGCAAAGCAGAGAAAGTACAGACAACTCTAGTGAGTCAGGAGCAAACAAACCCTTAATTCCACTTAACAGAGATGCTGAGGTCCACAAGAGATGCTGAAATATGACAGGAAACATCTCCGTCTATATATACACAAACACAACCTGTCTCTCTCTCTCTCTCTACATACACAAACACAACCTGTCTCTCTCTCTCTCTCTACATACACAAACACAACCTGTCTCTCTCTCTCTCTCTACATACACAAACACAACCTGTCTCTCTCTCTCTCTCTACATACACAAACACAACCTGTCTCTCTCTCTCTACATACACAAACACAACCTGTCTCACTCTCTCTACATACACAAACACAACCTGTCTCTCTCTCTCTACATACACAAACACAACCTGTCTCTCTCTCTATACATACACAAACACAACCTGTCTCTCTCTCTCTACATACACAAACACAACCTGTCTCTCTCTCTCTACATACACAAACACAACCTGTCTCTCTCTCTCTACATACATAAACACAACCTGTCTCTCTCTCTACATAAACACAACCTGTCTCTCTCTCTACATACACAAACACAACCTGTCTCTCTCTCTCTCTACATACATAAACACAACCTGTCTCTCTCTCTCTACATACATAAACACAAACTGTCTCTCTCTACATACATAAACACAAACTGTCTCTCTCTACATACATAAACACAAACTGTCTCTCTCTACATACACAAACACAACCTGTCTCTCTCTACATACATAAACACAACCTGTCTCTCTCTACATTCATAAACACAACCTGTCTCTCCCTCTCTACATACACAAACACAACCTGTCCCTCTCTACATACATAAACACAACCTGTCTCTCTCTACATAAACACAACCTGTCTATCTCTTTCTCTCTACATACATAAACACAACCTGTCTCTCTCTACATACATAAACACAACCTGTCTATCTCTACATACATAAACACAAACTGTCTCTCTCTACATACATAAACACAAACTGTCTCTCTCTACATACATAAACACAACCTGTCTCTCTCTACATACATAAACACAAACTGTCTCTCTCTCTACATACATAAACACAACCTGTCTCTCTCTCTACATACATAAACACAACCTGTCTCTCTCTACATAAACACAACCTGTCTATCTCTTTCTCTCTACATACATAAACACAACCTGTCTCTCTCTACATACATAAACACAACCTGTCTCCCTCTCTACATACATAAACACAAACTGTCTCTCTCTACATACACAAACACAACCTGTCTCTCTCTACATACATAAACACAACCTGTCTCTCTCTACATACATAAACACAACCTGTCTCTCTCTACATACATAAACACAACCTGTCTCCCTCTCTACATACATAAACACAAACTGTCTCTCTCTACATACACAAACACAACCTGTCTCTCTCTACATACATAAACACAACCTGTCTCTCTCTACATACACAAACACAACCTGTCCCTCTCTACATACATAAACACAAACTGTCTCTCTCTACATACATAAACACAACCTGTCTCTCTCTACATACATAAACACAACCTGTCTCTCTCTATATACATAAACACAACCTGTCTCTCTCTACATACATAAACACAACCTGTCTCTCTCTACATACATAAACACAAACTGTCTCTCTCTCTACATACATGAACACAACCTGTCTCTCTCTCTACATACATAAACACAACCTGTCTCTCTCTACATACATAAACACAAACTGTCTCTCTCTCTACATACATGAACACAACCTGTCTCTCTCTCTACATACATAAACACAACCTGTCTCTCTCTACATAAACACAACCTGTCTATCTCTTTCTCTCTACATACATAAACACAACCTGTCTCTCTCTCTACATACATAAACACAACCTGTCTATCTCTTTCTCTCTACATACATAAACACAACCTGTCTCTCTCTCTACATACATAAACACAACCTGTCTCTCTCTCTACATACATAAACACAACCTGTCTCTCTCTCTACATACATAAACACAACCTGTCTCTCTCTCTACATACATAAACACAACCTGTCTCTCTGTACATAAACACAACCTGTATATCTCTCTCTCTCTACATACATAAACACAACCTGTCTCTCTCTCTACATACATAAACACAACCTGTCTCTCTCTACATAAACACAACCTGTCTATCTCTTTCTCTCTACATACATAAACACAACCTGTCTCTCTCTCTACATACATAAACACAACCTGTCTCTCTCTCTACATTCATACATAAACACAACCTGTCTCCCTCTCTACATACATAAACACAAACTGTCTCTCTCTACATACATAAACACAACCTGTCTCTCTCTCTACATACACAAACACAACCTGTCTCTCTCTACATACATAAACACAACCTGTCTCTCCCTACATACATAAACACAACCTGTCTCTCTCTTTCTCTCTACATACATAAACACAACCTGTCTATCTCTTTCTCTCTACATACATAAACACAACCTGTCTCTCTCTACATACATAAACACAAACTGTCTCTCTCTACATACATAAACACAACCTGTCTCTCTCCACATACATAAACACAAACTGTCTCTCTCTCTACATACATAAACACAACCTGTCTCTCTCTCTACATACATAAACACAACCTGTCTCTCTCTACATAAACACAACCTGTCTATCTCTTTCTCTCTACATACATAAACACAACCTGTCTCTCTCTCTACATACATAAACACAAACTGTCTCTCTCTCTACATACACAAACACAACCTGTCTCTCTCTACATACATAAACACAACCTGTCTATCTCTTTCTCTCTACATACATAAACACAACCTGTCTCTCTCTACATACATAAACACAACCTGTCTCTCTCTACATACATAAACACAACCTGTCTCTCTCTACATACATAAACACAAACTGTCTCTCTCTCTACATACATAAACACAACCTGTCTCTCCCTCTACATACATAAACACAACCTGTCTCTCTCTACATAAACACAACCTGTCTATCTCTTTCTCTCTACATACATAAACACAACCTGTCTCTCTCTCTACATACATAAACACAAACTGTCTCTCTCTCTACATACACAAACACAACCTGTCTCTCTCTACATACATAAACACAACCTGTCTATCTCTTTCTCTCTACATACATAAACACAACCTGTCTCTCTCTCTACATTCATACATAAACACAAACTGTCTCCCTCTCTACATACATAAACACAAACTGTCTCTCTCTACATACATAAACACAACCTGTCTCTCTCTACATACATAAACACAACCTGTCTCTCTCTACATACACAAACACAACCTGTCTTTCTCTACATACATAAACACAACCTGTCTCTCTCTACATACATAAACACAACCTGTCTCTCTTTCTCTCTACATACATAAACACAACCTGTCTATCTCTACATACATAAACACAACCTGTCTCTCTCTCTACATACATAAACACAACCTGTCTATCTCTTTCTCTCTACATACATAAACACAACCTGTCTCTCTCTCTACATACATAAACACAAACTGTCTCTCTCTCTACATACATAAACACAACCTGTCTCTCTCTCTACATACATAAACACAACCTGTCTCCCTCTCTACATACATAAACACAACCTGTCTCTCTCTCTACATACATAAACACAACATAACACAACCTGTCTCTCTCTACATACATAAACACAACCTGTCTCTCTCTACATACATAAACACAACCTGTCTCTCTCTCTCTTCATACATAAACATAACCTGTCTCTCTCTCTCTCTCTTGATACATAAACGCAACCTGTCTCTGTCTCTCTACATACATAAACACAACCTGTCTCTCTCTCTACATACATAAACACAACCTGTCTCTCTCTCTCTCTCTCTCTCTCTCTCTCTCTCTCTCTCTCTCTCTCTCTCTCTCTCTCTCTCTAATATAAAGCAACTGATACTTTACTGTCATTCTGGATTCCATTATTTTTGCGTAAATTAAAATTCATTTGCTTTTGGTTCCACATGCGTGACAGAGAATTAGAGCATTGCATAACATGATGTATTATTGATGTTCCTCTGCACTAAAACTCTCAATATCGACTGTGGCCTGAAAGCCTAAAAAAAGCTTCGGACTGCTGGATGGACAGATTAATCACACGAGACGGACAGACGTGTGGCACATCACATCCTTTTCTGTTGTTAGTCGCTTTTGTTATCGACACTTCACTTTATCAGCACGTCGTCCAATCGGGAAACAGGACGTCTTTAGAGGTTTGAGCTTTAAAGCTGGAGTCGTGTCCTGGAATACATCAGCTCTAAATAAACAGATTGTAAAAACCTGATTAAAGGTTCAATCGAAACTAAATATCCACCCTGAACATCCTCCATCTACACGCTGCTCTATTACCCACAATGCCCCTCATCTCCTTTCTGATAGCACTGCAGTGGACATGTGCTTTCTACCAAAACAGAGTAATGCAGCTGCGCTTTAGTCTTTTAATCGGTCCTGATATCTAACTTCCTGTATAATCTATACACTCACCACCATAATACCCTATTGGCTGAGCTGATCGTCTGGTGTAACTCGGCCTCATGTAGTCGCGTTGCATTCTGGGATTTTCTACAACACCAGTGTGTCCATTACTTCCATACCTCATTTCTTACAAATGTGAAATATCTCTCTCTCTCTCTCTCTCTCTCTCTCTCTCTCTCTCTCTCTCTCTCTTCTTATTTGTTTATGTGTGTGTGATAGCTGGTGGCCAACACGGTGCTCTTCACCAGCGTCAATCTGTCCGGTCTGTTTGTGCGCATCCTCACTGAGCGTTCTCAGAGAAAGGCCTTCCTGCAGGCACGCAACTGCATCGAGGAGAGACTGCGCATGGAGGATGAGAACGAAAAGCAGGTAACGGCACTCATCTCAAATCACCGATGAGACCTGGGACTTATTAGATTTTTTTCATCTTTGTCCCCCTTTACTGCAAATTCATGCAACATAAACACACACACTCTCTCTTTCTCTTTCTCTAACACACACATTTGTAGGAGCGACTGTTGATGAGCCTCTTACCAAGGAACGTGGCTATGGAGATGAAGGAAGACTTCCTGAAACCTCCCGAACGGATTTTTCACAAGATCTACATCCAGCGTCATGACAACGTCAGGTAACGGACGCAAACCCGGCTCTATTTATTTATTTAATTTTTGGTTCTGCTGAAACAGACTGACGATGCACCGTGATGCTTCCGCCACCGTGCTTCAGTTTGTATTAATGTTGTTCTGAAGGCGATGAGCTGTGTTGAGGGGTTCAGACAAACACAACACTTTGTTCCAAGGCTAAAATGTTCTACCGAGATGTAAAGAACCATGATTCCAAGTTGTTCTTATTGTTGTTGTCTTTAAAGTCTTCCATGACCTCACCTGTGGGTCTCTACAGCTCCTTTAGCTTTACTCTTCACTAGTTGCTTACTGTACCAGTGAATTTTGGTGGACGGGTTGCTCTAAGCTGGGTCGTGGATGTGCCAGATTATTTCCTAACTTTAATAACGAATTCGGTCTAGACGTTTTCAGGATTTATTTTGATAGTTGATCGGTCTTCATGATGTGGTTTTAGGAATTTAGGAATACGGATCTGAGATCATGCGACACTTTAATTCCACGCAGTCCGACTTCCCAGGAAGTCCATTTCAGTTCCATTTCATTTGCAACACTAAAGTATGTAGAAAAGTTCAAGGGGATGAGGATAATGATGATGATGATGATTAAGGGGGCGGTTATACTTATGCACAACACTGTACCTGACATAATCATAAACTTCCTACGGATGAACCGTCACTCCCTCATTTCAGTGCACTTTTGGGCAATCAAAACACAATAAGCTCTACTTCTATGTGCCGAAGGCTGTGTTTATTTCCGTTTTATAGCTGCAGTTCATGGCAAGAGCACACACACCCACACACACACACACCCACCCACACACACACACACACATTCTTCCCATGTAGACAGATACAGATTTAGTCCACAGCACTAGACAGATATTCCTCCAAAACTTATGCAATACAAGGAAATGGGTCAATACACCGAGATCAGCTGACTCATGTGCATGATATCTGTGAGGGTTAGAACATAAACAGAACACAACCAGAACCGGATTTATCCTGTCGCTGCTCACATATTAAAATATATGAATTGGATTATTTTTAAGCTTCTTGGGAATCGCTTCAGGGTGAGTAACGCCAAAGAAATAATAATAATAATAATAATAATAATAATAATAATAATAATAATAATAATAATAATAATAATAATAATAATAACAACAATAATAATAAAAACAATTAAAAGCTCATTGAAGATTTCTAATATCCATCCTCAAAATAAAATAAACAGATAATATGACATTGGTTTTCTGGAGCAAGTGTAGTCATTTCAAAAGAAATGTGTGTATATAGTGTAAAGACAGGAGCATAAAGCTGTTCGATTATGATGATGGGAAGCGTGTATGGATTTAAGGATTTTGTCAGATACCACATGGAAGACAAACAGCAGGTCGAGAGAGCAGGAAATGACATCACGTTTGTTTCTGGGGTTTTTTTGTTTTGTTTTTTTTTTGGTATAAAAGTTGAGCTAATGCAAGCACATGGCTAATTATGATAATGTATGATAATGGAGGGTGATGTAGACCCGCCCCCAAACAACAAATGGAAACTTCCAGAAACATTCATTCATTAATTCATTTTCTACTGCTTATCCGAACTTCTCGGGTCACGGGGAGCCTGTGCCTATCTCAGGCGTCATCGGGCATCGAACCCCCAACCCTGGAGGTGTGAGGCAAACGTGCTAACCACTTAGCCACCATGTCCCCCACTTGGAAACAATTAATAACTAATACGTTTTTTAATGTTTCATAAATGTAGAAGCAGTGGATGCAAGCGTAGACTTTATTTGACAGAGCGTAAAAATGGACGAAGAAGACGAAGAAACCCTGAAACCCAGCAGGAACGTAAATAAGGGTGCTCATCATGATCACGTGACATACAGGGGATGATGGGTAATCTAGTCCAGTCTTAATTTCAGCCTTACCAGGTTCCAAGTTGTCAAGGGTCAAGTTCTAAATTCGACATTAACGCTTGTCATAACTGTGTCTTTGCCAGTCATCTTCTGGTTTCAGCTGCCGTTCCTCCTCAAGCCCATAGAACCCTTAAGTCCATAAAGATTTATAAATAAAAGATTCCTTCACTGGTATGCCAACAGAAAGCTCAGAATCTTGTCCAAAGAGACAGATCACTTACTTCGCCCCCTTACCAGCTGCCTAAAATCCTTCACTTCCTGATCCTTTCATCTCCCGCTCTTTCAGTTTCATCCTCGGCCCCTGTGGAGGAAGAGCAGAGCCGAGGTGTGAGGACGAGAGACGAGGGACTGGAATGAAGGATGAAGGCTTGGCTTTTCCTGTGATGCACTGAGTGTAAATGTGGTTCTGATTTAAGAGATTTAATGGTCGGATCGTCTTTATGAATATAACTGAAGACGAAACACAACATTATAGTCATTAATACATGTCATGTTTTCATATAGCTCTTAATTTCTTTTATTAGCGGAAAATGGCTCGTTACTACTATAGTTCCTGATGAAAATCTACTAAGGACCGCATTTAAATTTTGTCCTAGATGGAAAATGACCGGTCTATAAGCCGTTTATTCTTTGCACAAGTATAAATATATATGCATATATGCGAAAATAGCACTTTATTACAAAGCTGATAATTAACACGAGCCGATAATTAAATCCGAGGCTAATTTTTATAACTGAGCCGGAGCAGTTCACCAACAGCACTTCATTTACATCCCAGTATGACTTTGGAATGAGAAAAAAATAATACAGCAGGTATTAGCTTTTTATTGCCACCAAGCATTTCATCACATGCTAATGGAGGGGTTAATGGCCAGGGGAAGACGCTGAAAACTAATAATGAAATGCAAATGGAAGAAATGTAAACAATTCCTCAGTGATATGAAGGTGGTTGTGAAAATGTGGAATGGTTACGCATTGCATTCAGTGAAGTAATTAGGGTTAGCTGAGTAAAGCCACTTTAATACCAACATTTTGCACATTTAGACCTCACACATAACATAGGGGAAGTCGTGGCCTTATGGTTAGAGAGTTTGACTCCTAATCCTAAGGTTGTGGGTTCGCGTATCGGGCCGGCAATACCACGACTGAGGTGCCCATGAGCAAGGCACCGAACCCCCCCAACTGCTCCGGGGTGTGTTCACGGTGTGTGTTCACTGCTGTGTGTGTGCACTTTGTATGGGTTAAATGCAGAGAACAAATTCTGAGTCTGGGTCAACGTACTTAGCCGTATGTCAAGTCACGTCACGTCACTAACTACAGATTTATACACTAGTCTGCTGTTACACACACTGGGTAGACTAAAAGAAGTCACAGTCAGCTACCTAGTTTGGTCTGTCAGGGCAAAATCCTGGAACATTTGCTCCCTAAAGAAATCCCACAATTCACCACAAAAATGCATTTTTGCATCTGAATGCATTATCGAATGCATTTTTTCTATCGCAGCTGATAAAAAAATGGTGGACTCTCAGCCAACTTCATCTGCGTACTGTATGTAAGCAGCGTCGTCGCTCTCGCCTACAGTCGTCGTCGCTCTCGCCTACAGTCCTGCTATCACAAAAATTTGCTCGTATCTCAGCGTCGTCGCTCTCGCCTACAGTCCTGCTTGAAGCACTGTGACAGGAATTATTTTTCTTTCATTACGTACTTTAAACAACATAAAAAATAAACTCAAAGTTATCAGTCCTGAGTCATCAGTGTCCCAATGTTGTAGTCTAGTACACTATACTATATATTCATTCACCAGCTATAGAGCTGATGCATTAATAAAGTGCGAGTTTCAGTCTTATTAGCACACTACAATTTCAACTTTCATTATATAACGATCAGTAGATTTTGCTTCAACCGTTTTTTGATTTTGTTGTTGGTCTCTGGCTCAAACACCTTCAGCAGAGACTCACAAATCTTTAACTTGGACCAGAGGTTAGCAGCTAACCTTGTACTAGCACACACATCCGTCGCTCGTTGTCCCTTTAAACGAGCTCAGGTCCTGATCACAGCCATCTGTCATAGCACACAAGCCAAATGTAACAGTAATTCAAAAGTAGAAGGCGGAAGGAAAAAAAAAGCTCATTTACTAAAAATAAATTAGATGCAAAAAAAAAAAAAGAGGCTAAAAATGAACCGGGAAACATAAACAGGCTACAAATTGAAATGCCAGCAAGGTCGTAATTTCACCCGATAAGAGCCCCGGTTGCCTAAATGAATAATGTAATGTTCTGTAGCAAAATTTTATACGCAATTTTCATAAGGGATATTTTTCACAAGGCAACATGGAACATTTATCACTGTGAAATGAGAGAGAGAGAGAGAGAGAGAGAGAGAGAGAGAGAGAGAGAGAGAGAGAGAGAGAGAGACAGAGAGAGACAGAGAGAGACAGAGAGAGTACATAAAAAATTTAGAGCAAATCAGTAGACTAAAACTTAGTTACTCAATAATTTTTAGTATTTACTGAATAATATAATTATTCATATAATCTTCAGCCTGGTTGATCAGAAGGTTTTGATGAATTCCTGTTTCTATGGTAACTACTTGCACAGAGACTTGTATAGCGAATACTCTACATAAATCGATGTCTCCAATAAAGGAGTCTCCAGTATCAGAGGACAAGCTTGTGTGTGTGTGTGTGTGTGTTTTTGTGAGTGTGTGTATGAGCATATTTTTGTTTGTTTTGTATGTGATATTTTTCCAACACCAAGGGTGCCAATATTTTTGAATTGAGCTGAATATATATTTGGATATGCATATATGCATCTAATTGTGTTTGTGTATATAGTATATATTTATAGTAACCTTGACTCCATCCTTTGTGTGACACCTTCCTGTGTGTGTGGGGGTGTGTGCATGTGTGCATGTGTGTGTGTGTGTGTGTGTGTGTGTGTGTGTGTGTGTGTGTGTGTGTGTGTGTGTGTGTGTGTGTGTGTGTGTGTGTGTGTGTGTTTTCCATCAGGTCGTCTCCTAGAAGAGCTGCTTGTCCTATTCTCCTCACGCTGTGCTGGTTAGCACTAAGCTTTCGCATTAGCATAATTGAGAAGCTGTCATCCAGCTTGTTCTCTCTCTCTCTCTCTCTCTCTCTCTCTCTCTCTCACACACACACACACACACACACACACACACACACACACACATGTGCGACTCTATTCTCTCTCTGTCTCTCTCTCTGTCTCTCTCTCTCTCTCTCTCTCTCTCTCTCTCTCTCTCTCTCTCTCACACACACACACACACACACACACACACACACACACACACACACACACACACACACAGAGAGAGAGAGATTGATAGATGAAACAGTACAAGGTCCTAAACAGGAAATGAAGGCATGGTAGAGGGCTGTCATGGCTGATGATGCCAGTTTGATGGAATCTGGTGGCTGTGTGTAAAAAAGGCTGGTGGTAATAGACTTAAATGGTCTGAATGGCTTCTTCAGGTATAGAGACGTCCCCATTTGTGACACATGGCAAACACAATGCATTATGGGAAGGTTGTTTGCATGATTGATATGTACATAAAAATGCTATGCTCAATAAATGTCAAGAGCCACAGGTGAAAATAAGCTTGCGAATGCTGCGAGATGCCAGTGTGAGAGAACGTGACAATATAGGAATTATTGATTAGCTAATAGACTTAAACTTAGACTTGTTACCCTGTTTATGAGTTCATCAATGAAATGAGAAGTTATTGAAACAGTGTTTGGTTCCTTTGGTTCCTACAGCAGTGACACACTCAGTGGTGCCATGTTTGCCTTTTTGTTGTTGTTGTTGTTGTTGTTGTTGTTGTTGTTTTAATCAAGGCATCTAAAATGACTATTCCTCACAAAATATTTTATTTACCAGCTCCACCCATTCATGCCCACTTCTTGGTTGGAAGCCAGTTTAGAACAAAACAAAACCATAAAAATTAACGTATGTATTCTAAATCCTTAAGAATGAACAAACCCAGACTATGAACATGGATTTACTTTTATACCACAGCCCAGTTCAAAATATGAATCTGATTGGGCAGGAGTTTTGCATTACTTTAATAAAAACGCAGGTAGCTTCGGCTATAACATGATGTACTCTTGCATTTGTTTATCTAGGAGTATCTGGTGTAAGCTCTTTGTAACAGTACAAAGAAGAACAGTATATATAAATTTGTTAATAAGATTAGATCCTACCTGTCTGATCGATACCATTTTGTAGATTTAAATGGTTATGTTCCTCATGATTTATAGTCATGTCTATTTAGCTGTGCTGTGTTGCCAGTGGCAGCGCGTAATCCTCTGATGTTGTATGATGTGGTCATCTGTTGTCATTGCCGTCATCCTGTGTCCTAGTCTGTGTCCCGCATTCGTGTTTTTTAAGTTAATAAATTTGTTTATTTTACGCTATCCTGCATTTGGGTCTGTTTTTATCCCAGTGTCCCTGACAGGTTAATCCTCCAGTTTATTGCAAGTTAATTATGGGGTCCCTCAAGGGTTAGTTTTAGGACCTCTGCCTTTTTCAGTATACATGCTTCCCATGGGAAACATCATTAAAACCACGCTGAGGGATCTACTCCCCAGATGGCTGAGATTTCTTTGATCTGATGCAGTCTAAGAGCAAAAAACGCCCATGATTTTCCCAAGACGCCCCTTAAAAACACCACGCCCTTCACATGACGGTCTCTGTTGCACTGACTGTAGGACACTTTTTTTTTTACCACCTCTCTTAAGCAATTTTGTCTGCGCCAAACCTAAGCACCAAATTTAAAGAAGTGATTGTGGCGGGCGGGCTTGTGTGTAGAATTTTTAGAAGTCAAAGAGATTGAAACCTGAAATGGTGGAATTTCATGGACATTTTTGGCAGATTTTCGTGATTGCTATCGTACTGATCTTCGTTTCCATCCAGAGAATTGGTATTGTCCCGCCTCCCTGTCACCCTATTGGTTTGCACAAACCATGTCTCCAGCAACCCACGGCTAAGTTGCGGCACAACAGGGCAGACGATCTTCTTTCCACATGGAGTAGGTGGGTCTCTGTGGCGCAATCGGTTAGCGCGTTTGGCTGTTAACCGAAAGGTTGGTGGTTCAAGCCCACCCAGGGACGGCCAGGCTTTTCTTAGGCCGCCAGGTTCCCCACAGGCTTTGCCGTAGCGGAAATCTCAGGCCACGAACCGAGGTGGGTGCTTTTTGGCTGTTGCGACCTGGAAACCTCTCGCCTAACGCGGGGCTCACCAGGTGTTTTGCTGATTGTCGTACAACAGGCTCTTAAACTCACAGCCCAACTTGCAAAATGTGAAGGCGTCTTCAGAGAGCCTTTGATGTCAGGCTCAGGGATCGTCATTAGTGACGATTAAAACCACGCTGAGGGATCTCTGGAAGAAACTTTAAGCCGCAGGGTGCACTTTATCCATCTATGGTTTTCCGTCGTATTTATTTAAATTGCTATAATTTTCTCCTCCTGAGGCAGTAAAGATGGCCTTTGGGCTCGTCCTGGCTCCCGCAAAAGCACCTCTCGCCCAACGTGGGGCTCGAACCCACGCCCCTAAGATTAAGAGTCTCATACCGACTGAGCTCGCCAGGCACGTCAAAGGGGCCACACGCTTGGACAAAACCGGGGCACCTACTGCCCAGATGGCTGAGATTTCTTTGATCTGATGCAGTCTAAGAGCAAAAAACGCCCATGATTTTCCCAAGACGCCCGTTAAAAACACCACGCCCTTCACATGACGGTCTCTGTTGCACTGACTGTAGGACACTTTTTTTTACCACCTCTCTTAAGCAATTTTGTCTGTACCAACCATAAGCACCAAATTTAAAGAAGTGATTGGGGCAGGCCAGCTTGTGTGTAGAATTTTTAGAAGTCAAAGAGATTGAAACCTGAAATGGTGGAATTTCATGGACATTTTTGGCAGATTTTCGTGATTGCTGTGGCTATCGTACTGATCTTCGTTTCCATCCAGAGAATTGGTATTGTTCCGCCTCCCTGTCACCCTATTGGTTTGCACAAACCGTGTCTCCGCAACGCACGTCTAAGTTGCGGCACAACAGGGTGGACGATCTTCTATCCTTGAGGAGTAGCTGGGTCTCTGTGGCGCAATCGGTTAGCGCGTTCGGCTGTTAACCGAAAGGTTGGTGGTTCAAGCCCACCCAGGGACGGCGAGTTTTTTCCTAGGCCACAGGCTTTGCCGTAGCGGAAATCACAGGCCACGAACTGAGGTGGGTGCTTTTTGGCTGTTGCGACCTGGAAACCTCTCACCTAACGTGGGGCTCACCAGTTGTTTTGCTGATTGTCATACAACAGGCTCTTAAACTCACAGCCCAACTTACAAAATGCGAAGGCGTCTTCAGAGAGCCTTTGATGTCAGGCTAAGGGATCGTCATTAGTGACGATTAAAACCACGCTGAGGGATCTCTGGAAGAAACTTTCAGCCGCAGGGTGCATTTTATCCATCTATGGTTTTCCGTTGTATTTATTTACGTTGCTATAATTTTCTGCTCCTGAGGCAGTAAAGATTGCCTTTGGGCTCGTCCTGGCTCCCGCAAAAGCACCTCTCGCCCAACGTGGGGCTCGAACCCACGACCCTGAGATTAAGAGTCTCATGCTCTACCGACTGAGCTAGCCAGGCACGTCAAAGGGGCCACACGCTTGGACAAAACCGGGGCACCTACTGCCCAGATGGCTGAGATTTCTTTGATCTGATGCAGTCTAAGAGCAAAAAACGCCCATGATTTTCCCAAGACGCCCATTAAAAACACCACGCCCTTCACATGACGGTCTCTGTTGCACTGACTGTAGGACACTTTTTTTTACCACCTCTCTTAAGCAATTTTGTCTGTACCAACCATAAGCACCAAATTTAAAGAAGTGATTGGGGCAGGCCAGCTTGTGTGTAGAATTTTTAGAAGTCAAAGAGATTGAAACCTGAAATGGTGGAATTTCATGGACATTTTTGGCAGATTTTCGTGATTGCTGTGGCTATCGTACTGATCTTCATTTCCAACCCGAGAATTGGTATTGTCCCGCCTCCCTGTCGCCCTTTTGGTTTGCACAAACCGTGTCTCCGGCAACGCACGGCTAAGTTGCGGCACAACAGGGCGGACGATCTTCTTTCCACATGGAGTAGGTGGGTCTCTGTGGCGCAATCGGTTAGCGCGTTCGGCTGTTAACCGAAAGGTTGGTGGTTCAAGCCCACCCAGGGACGGCCAGGCTTTTCTTAGGCCGCCAAGTTCCCCACAAGCTTTGCCGTAGCGGAAATCACAGGCCACGAACCGAGGTGGGTGCTTGTTGGCTAGTTCGACCTGGAAACCTCTTGCCTAACGCGGGGCTCACCAGGTGTTTTGCTGATTGTCGTACAACAGGCTCTTAAACTCACAGCCCAACTTGCAAAATGCGAAGGCGTCTTCAGAGAGCCTTTGATGTCAGGCTCAGGGATCGTCATTAGTGACGATTAAATCCACGCTGAGGGATCTCTGGAAGAAACTTTCAGCCGCAGGGTGCACTTTATCCATCTATGGTTTTCCGTCGTATTTATTTATGTTGCTATTATTTTCTCCTCCTGAGGCAGTAAAGATGGCCTTTGGGCTTGTCCTGGCTCCCGCAAAAGCACCTCTCGCCCAACGTGGGGCTCTAACCCACGACCCTGAGATTAAGAGTCTCATGCTCTACCGACTGAGCTAGCCAGGCACGTCAAAGGGGCCACACGCTTGGACAAAACCGGGGCACCTACTGCCCAGATGGCTGAGATTTCTTTGATCTGATGCAGTCTAAGAGCAAAAAACGCCCATGATTTTCCCAAGACGCCCGTTAAAAACACCACGCCCTTCACATGACGGTCTCTGTTGCACTGACTGTAGGACACTTTTTTTTTTACCACCTCTCTTAAGCCATTTTGTCTGTACCAACCCTAAACACCAAATTTAAAGAAGTGATTGTGGCAGGCCAGCTTGTGTGTAGAATTTTTAGAAGTCAAAGAGATTTAAACCTGAAATGGTGGAATTTCATGGACATTTTTGGCAGATTTTCGTGATTGCTGTGGCTATAGTACTGATTTTCGTTTCCAACCCGAGAATTGGTATTGTCCCGCCTCCCTGTCACCCTATTGGTTTGCACAAACCGTGTCTCCGCAACGCACGTCTAAGTTGTGGCACAACAGGGCGGACGATCTTCTATCCACGAGGAGTAGGTGGGTCAAGCCCACCCAGGGACGGCGAGTCTTTTCTTAGGCCGCCAGGTTCCCCACAAGCTTTGCCGTACCAGCGAACGGAGGCGGGTGCTTGTTGGCTGGAAACCTCTCACCTAACGCGGGGCTCACCAGTTGTTTTGCTGATTGTCGTACAACAGGCTCTTAAACTCACAGCCCAACTTGCAAAATGCGAAGTCGTCTTCAGAGAGCCTTTGATGTCAGGCTCAGGGATCGTCATAAGTGTCGATTAAAACCACGCTGAGGGATTTCTGGAAGAAACTTTCAGCCGCAGGGTGCACTTTATCCATCTATGGTTTTCCGTCGTATTTATTTAAGTTGCTATAATTTTCTTTGGGCTCGTCCTGGCTCCCGCAAAAGCACCTCTCGCCCAACGTGGGGCTCTAACCCACGACCCTGAGATTAAGAGTCTCATACCGACTGAGCTAGCCAGGCACGTCAAAGGGGCCACACGCTTGGACAAAAGCGGGGCACCTACTGCCCAGATGGCTGAGATTTCTTTGATCTGATGCAGTCTAAGAGCAAAAAACGCCCATGATTTTCCCAAGACGCCCCTTAAAAACACCACGCCCTTCACATGACGGTCTCTGTTGCACTGACTGTAGGACACTTTTTTTTTTACCACCTCTCTTAAGCCATTTTGTCTGCGCCAAACCTAAGCACCAAATTTAAAGAAGTGATTGTGGCGGGCGAGCTTGTGTGTAGAATTTTTAGAAGTCAAAGAGATTGAAACCTGAAATGGTGGAATTTCATGGACATTTTTGGCAGATTTTCGTGATTGCTGTGGCTATCATACTGATCTTCGTTTCCATCCAGAGAATTGGTATTGTTCCGCCTCCCTGTCACCCTATTGGTTTGCACAAACCGTGTCTCCGCAACGCACGTCTAAGTTGCGGCACAACAGGGTGGACGATCTTCTATCCTTGAGGAGTAGCTGGGTCTCTGTGGCGCAATCGGTTAGCGCGTTCGGCTGTTAACCGAAAGGTTGGTGGTTCAAGCCCACCCAGGGACGGTGAGTTTTTTCCTAGGCCACAGGCTTTGCCGTAGCGGAAATCACAGGCCACGAACTGAGGTGGGTGCTTTTTGGCTGTTGCGACCTGGAAACCTCTCACCTAACGTGGGGCTCACCAGTTGTTTTGCTGATTGTCGTACAACAGGCTCTTAAACTCACAGCCCAACTTACAAAATGCGAAGGCGTCTTCAGAGAGCCTTTGATGTCAGGCTCAGGGATCGTCATTAGTGACGATTAAAACCACGCTGAGGGATCTCTGGAAGAAACTTTCAGCCGCAGGGTGCATTTTATCCATCTATGGTTTTCCGTTGTATTTATTTACGTTGCTATAATATTCTCCTCCTGAGGCAGTAAAGATTGCCTTTGGGCTCGTCCTGGCTCCCGCAAAAGCACCTCTCACCCAACGTGGGGCTCGAACCCACGACCCTGAGATTAAGAGTCTCATGCTCTACCGACTGAGCTAGCCAGGCACGTCAAAGGGGCCACACGCTTGGACAAAAGCGGGGCACCTACTGCCCAGATGGCTGAGATTTCTTTGATCTGATGCAGTCTAAGAGCAAAAAACGCCCATGATTTTCCCAAGACGCCCGTTAAAAACACCACGCCCTTCACATGACGGTCTCTGTTGCACTGACTGTAGGACACTTTTTTTTACCACCTCTCTTAAGCAATTTTGTCTGTACCAACCCTAAGCACCAAATTTAAAGAAGTGATTGGGGCAGGCCAGCTTGTGTGTAGAATTTTTAGAAGTCAAAGAGATTGAAACCTGAAATGGTGGAATTTCATGGACATTTTTGGCAGATTTTCGTGATTGCTGTGGCTATCGTACTGATCTTCATTTCCAACCCGAGAATTGGTATTGTCCCGCCTCCCTGTCGCCCTTTTGGTTTGCACAAACCGTGTCTCCGGCAACGCACGGCTAAGTTGCGGCACAACAGGGCGGACGATCTTCTTTCCACATGGAGTAGGTGGGTCTCTGTGGCGCAATCGGTTAGCGCGTTCGGCTGTTAACCGAAAGGTTGGTGGTTCAAGCCCACCCAGGGACGGCGAGTCTTTTCTTAGGCCGCCAAGTTCCCCACAAGCTTTGCCATAGCGGAAATCACAGGCCACGAACCAAGGTGGGTGCTTGTTGGCTAGTTCGACCTGGAAACCTCTTGCCTAACGCGGGGCTCACCAGGTGTTTTGCTGATTGTCGTACAACAGGCTCTTAAACTCACAGCCCAACTTGCAAAATGCGAAGGCGTCTTCAGAGAGCCTTTGATGTCAGGCTCAGGGATCGTCATTAGTGACGATTAAATCCACGCTGAGGGATCTCTGGAAGAAACTTTCAGCCGCAGGGTGCACTTTATCCATCTATGGTTTTCCGTCGTATTTATTTATGTTGCTATTATTTTCTCCTCCTGAGGCAGTAAAGATGGCCTTTGGGCTCGTCCTGGCTCCCGCAAAAGCACCGCTCGCCCAACGTGGGGCTCGAACCCACGACCCGGTGATTAAGAGTCTCATACTCTACCGACTGAGCTAGCCAGGCACGTCAAAGGGGCCACACGCTTGGACAAAAGCGGGGCACCTACTGCCCAGATGGCTGAGATTTCTTTGATCTGATGCAGTCTAAGAGCAAAAAACGCCCATGATTTTCCCAAGACGCCCGTTAAAAACACCACGCCCTTCACATGACGGTCTCTGTTGCACTGACTGTAGGACACTTTTTTTTTTACCACCTCTCTTAAGCCATTTTGTCTGTACCAACCCTAAGCACCAAATTTAAAGAAGTGATTGTGGCAGGCCAGCTTGTGTGTAGAATTTTTAGAAGTCAAAGAGATTTAAACCTGAAATGGTGGAATTTCATGGACATTTTTGGCAGATTTTCGTGATTGCTGTGGCTATAGTACTGATCTTCGTTTCCAACCCGAGAATTGGTATTGTCCCGCCTCCCTGTCACCCTATTGGTTTGCACAAACCGTGTCTCCGCAACGCACGTCTAAGTTGTGGCACAACAGGGCGGACGATCTTCTATCCACGAGGAGTAGGTGGGTCAAGCCCACCCAGGGACGGCGAGTCTTTTCTTAGGCCGCCAGGTTCCCCACAAGCTTTGCCGTACCGGCGAACGGAGGCGGGTGCTTGTTGGCTGGAAACCTCTCACCTAACGCGGGGCTCACCAGTTGTTTTGCTGATTGTCGTACAACAGGCTCTTAAACTCACAGCCCAACTTGCAAAATGCGAAGGCGTCTTCAGAGAGCCTTTGATGTCAGGCTCAGGGATCGTCATAAGTGTCGATTAAAACCACGCTGAGGGATTTCTGGAAGAAACTTTCAGCCGCAGGGTGCACTTTATCCATCTATGGTTTTCCGTCGTATTTATTTAAGTTGCTATAATTTTCTTTGGGCTCGTCCTGGCTCCCGCAAAAGCACCTCTCGCCCAACGTGGGGCTCTAACCCACGACCCTGAGATTAAGAGTCTCATACCGACTGAGCTAGCCAGGCACGTCAAAGGGGCCACACGCTTGGACAAAAGCGGGGCACCTACTGCCCAGATGGCTGAGATTTCTTTGATCTGATGCAGTCTAAGAGCAAAAAACGCCCATGATTTTCCCAAGACGCCCCTTAAAAACACCACGCCCTTCACATGACGGTCTCTGTTGCACTGACTGTAGGACACTTTTTTTTTTACCACCTCTCTTAAGCCATTTTGTCTGCGCCAAACCTAAGCACCAAATTTAAAGAAGTGATTGTGGCGGGCGAGCTTGTGTGTAGAATTTTTAGAAGTCAAAGGGATTGAAACCTGAAATGGTGGAATTTCATGGACATTTTTGGCAGATTTTCGTGATTGCTGTGGCTATCATACTGATCTTCGTTTCCATCCAGAGAATTGGTATTGTTCCGCCTTTCTGTCACCCTATTGGTTTGCACAAACCGTGTCTCCGCAACGCACGTCTAAGTTGCGGCACAACAGGGTGGACGATCTTCTATCCTTGAGGAGTAGCTTGGTCTCTGTGGCGCAATCGGTTAGCGCGTTCGGCTGTTAACCGAAAGGTTGGTGGTTCAAGCCCACCCAGGGACGGCCAGGCTTTTCTTAGGCCGCCAGGTTCCCCACAGGCTTTGCCGTAGCGGAAATCTCAGGCCACGAACCGAGGTGGGTGCTTTTTGGCTGTTGCGACCTGGAAACCTCTCGCCTAACGCGGGGCTCAACAGTTGTTTTGCTGATTGTCGTACAACAGGCTCTTAAACTCACAGCCCAACTTGCAAAATGTGAAGGCGTCTTCAGAGAGCCTTTGATGTCAGGCTCAGGGATCGTCATTAGTGACGATTAAAACCACGCTGAGGGATCTCTGGAAGAAACTTTCAGCCGCAGGGTGCATTTTATCCATCTATGGTTTTCTGTCGTATTTATTTACGTTGCTATAATTTTCTCCTCCTGAGGCAGTAAAGATGGCCTTTGGGCTCGTCCTGGCTCCCGCAAAAGCACCGCTCGCCCAACGTGGGGCTCGAACCCACGACCCTGAGATTAAGAGTCTCATACCGACTGAGCTAGCCAGGCACGTCAAAGGGGCCACACGCTTGGACAAAACCGGGGCACCTACTGCCCAGATGGCTGAGATTTCTTTGATCTGATGCAGTCTAAGAGCAAAAAACGCCCATGATTTTCCCAAGACGCCCCTTAAAAACACCACGCCCTTCACATGACGGTCTCTGTTGCACTGACTGTAGGACACTTTTTTTTACCACCTCTCTTAAGCAATTTTGTCTGTACCAACCCTAAGCACCAAATTTAAAGAAGTGATTGGGGCAGGCCAGCTTGTGTGTAGAATTTTTAGAAGTCAAAGAGATTGAAACCTGAAATGGTGGAATTTCATGGACATTTTTGGCAGATTTTCGTGATTGCTGTGGCTATCGTACTGATCTTCATTTCCAACCCGAGAATTGGTATTGTCCCGCCTCCCTGTCGCCCTTTTGGTTTGCACAAACCGTGTCTCCGGCAACGCACGGCTAAGTTGCGGCACAACAGGGCGGACGATCTTCTTTCCACATGGAGTAGGTGGGTCTCTGTGGCGCAATCGGTTAGCGCGTTCGGCTGTTAACCGAAAGGTTGGTGGTTCAAGCCCACCCAGGGACGGCCAGGCTTTTCTTAGGCCGCCAGGTTCCCCACTGGCTTTGCCGTAGCGGAAATCACAGGCCACGAACCGAGGTGGGTGCTTTTTGGCTGTTGCGACCTGGAAACCTCTCGCCTAACGCGGGGCTCAACAGTTGTTTTGCTGATTGTCGTACAACAGGCTCTTAAACATTTGTATATTAGGCCTATGGATTGATTCTAGCCAAACCTTAACCGGAAGGCGGGATTTGTAGCAGCAGCGTTTCCGAAAATACATAGCCCTTTCCTTTTCTCTCCAGTGTCGTGCTATTAATCGGGAGTAGTTATGCTATTAAAAGGCATGGGATTAGTTTCCATTGTTACGCTGATGATACCCAGTTATAGATCTCATCAAAACTGGTTAACCAAGTGCGTTAAAGAGATAAAAGATTGGATGAACTGTAATTTTCTATTGTTAAAATCCGATAAGACCAGAACACAGAAGCTCTCACACTTCAACTTCCCTTTAAATGGATGCACTGTAACTACTAGCTCAACAGTGAAAGACCTGGGTGTTATGCTAGACAGCAACTTGTCTTTTAAAATCATATCACCCATATTACAAAAACAGCCTTCTTCCACCTTAGAAATATTTTCAAGCTATTTTTATCTGATGCTGAGAAGCTAGTTCATGCATTCACAACCTCCAGACTGGACTATTTTTATGCAAAACTAGCTGGTTGTCTGCTTCTTTAATAAATAGGCTAAAGTTAGTCTAAAATGCAACTGCCAGAGTTCTTACCATGACAAGAAAATATGATCATATAACCCCAATTTTATCATCTCTACACTGGCTAAGTTTAGAATTGATTACAAACTGATGCTACTTGGCTCTAAATGGTTTAGCTCCTATGTATCTAACCAGTCTTCTAACACACTACAATTCGTCACGTATTATGAATACGTATCCACTTGATTCTCTTTTTCTACCCGACCTTGAAGCATTCAGTGATTGTAACAGCTCTAGTTGTGTTCTGCTTTTGAAGATCACGAACATTCAAAGAGAAGTTACCAACTCCATGTGCTCTCTGAGAAAAACAAACTTCTAATCAATACACACTTGTCGTATAAAAGGAAAGGACATTATTCATAATAAAACTCTCCGGTGTTTATAATCACACCCTCCAGTGTCACCCAAATGAGGATGAGGTTCTCTTTTGAGTCTGGTTCCTCTCAAGGTTTCTTCCTCTTCCATCTAAGGGATATTTTCCTCACCACAGTCACCTCAGTCACCTCATGTTTGTTCATTAGGAATAAATACAAACACAACATATACATAGAAGTCTAATATTAATCTTAAATCTTTAATATTAATCTTAAATCTATAAACTGTTAAAATGTGTGGCTTGTCATAATAGTATCATTAGTAAGTGTCACATACACGGGATAAAAACGGACCCAAATGCAGGATAGCAAAATTAACTGGGTTTCATAACAAAAGGACACGAAACATGATACGGACTAAAGAAAGGACTAGACAACAGTAGATTCCGTGCTGCACAAGGCAACGCGGAACAGTTAAATAGACAGAAGGTAATGACAATGGGAAACATGTTTGTGGAGACGGGAGGAGGAGACAAAGGCAGGGCAGACACGTGACAAAGATCATAAACAAATGCACTTGGAAAAAGTCCGGGCTGAGTCCTAACAGTAAGGCAGTGGAATCATTTACATTTATTACATTTGGAAGATGCCCTTATCCAGAGTGACTTTATTTATACAACTGAGCAACTGAGGTGTTAAGGACCTTGATTAAGGACCAAGCAGTAGCACCTTGGTGAACTTTTTGATCAGTAGTCCAACACTTTAACCTGATATACTCACTCACTCACTCACTCACTCACTCACTCACTCACTCACTCACTCACTCACTCACTCACTCACTCACTCATTTTCTACCACTTATCCGAACTACCTCAGGTCATGGGGAGCCTGTGCCTATCTCAGACGTCATCGGGCATCAAGGCAGGATACACCCTGGACGGAGTGCCAACTCATCGCAGGGCACACACACACTCTCATTTCACCTGATATAGTGTATTATAATTACTTGTTCTATATTAACAAAGCAAAATTGATCTACACCAAACTCCTCAACAAGAGCAGCAGCTACAGTACCTCTTTGCAAGATCCATGTGTGTAGCACCCATTACATTAATGAATGCTTCTGCCCCAAAGGTTCTATCCTTGGCCCTATGCCATTCTCAGCTCAGATCTCATTGATGACTTGGAAAAGGTGTGTAGAAAATAACTATTCCAAAATTATGATAATTTTGCCTTGCACCAGCCACATCCGTAAAAAAAAACAGAGGATGAAGGTCTGGGCTGAGAAATAGAAGATAACATTTAAACCAAACAAAAGCAAAGCCATGAGTGGCTCCAGAAACAAGCTTTTTCTCAAATGAGTCTCTTCCTTAGAAGATGTCAACTAACAGTAAAGAAACAGGCAGAAATCCCAAGGCTTACATTTGATGGCAAGCTACCATGGGATAAGCACATCAGAAGTAGGGGTCTTGTTGCCTTTAGAAAGGTCACCAATAAATTAGATAGTCCTGGGAGAGAATGTTGTGTACAAGAAACAGGTTCAGACTATCATGGAGTATGTGTTGCTTGCCTGGATGGGAGTCTCTGCAACATCTCTTCTCATCCAAATAAAAGCAATTCATATCATAGGTCCTTCATAAAAGAGTAAATTTATGCAAAGTGTTCAACACAGGGGAGAAGTACTGTAGCAGCTGTGGTTGCTCTCTAAAATATGTATATACGATCACTGCCCCCAGACTTGAAGGCTCTGTTCAGACCCCCTATATCCTTGTGTCAAACCATGACAATTATTGTCTTGACACCCCAACTTGCTCTGTCCATTCCAATGGCCAGGATCCATAAACTTGATAGATGCTTTCTCCACGCTGTGGTGAATGTTTGGAATTGTTTCCATCCAGCTGTTGGGTGCACACTTTTTGGATTTTATGGGTGCTTGGTAAACAACATCGGTGCTTGGTAAATAAGCATGTTTACAGATCGAGCTGCTGGTAACCATTTGATTTACCTACCATGCCTCCTATTCCTTCCATAACATTTTCAGAACTTTTTACTTCACACTGTGAGTTTTTGTTCATAATAAAAGAATCATAAGAAAACTATTTTCCTGTCAGGGCTTAGTGGTTTAGTGTTTATAATGTTTGCTTCTGGGTTTCCACTGATTCCCATCTCTCCTCTGTTTGTTTGTATTTTTCACGTTCTATACACGTTCACGTTCTAGGTTTCCTCCGGGAACTCCAGTTCTATCCCCCAGTCCAAAGAATGTTGGAATGGGTGTGTAATTGTGCTCTGAGATGAAATTGTACACAGGATGCACCCTGGGTTCTACCCTGAGGCTCCTGGGATAGGATACAGATTCCTGGTGACCCAGTTTAGGAAAAGCATTACAGAAAATAAATGAATGAATAGATTTTCCTGCGATCTTCAAAAACTGTGTTACCAGGTAGGAAGTGACAAATTCTGGAAATTCTGTTTTATGTTTCACAAGTTTCTGGACAAGCTGAACTTTTTTTTTTTCACACTTTTCAATTATGATTGTTTTTCTTATTTGTTCCCTGTCATGTTTCTAATCAAACCACACCAATATAAGGATAACAGTCGTGGGTTGAGAAACACAAGGAACAAGAGGACTTGTTTAAAAAGAACTTAAACATTTTGGTGTTATAGGAAATGAATCATCCTTGACCACTTTAAGGATGTGTATTCTGACTCTTATACCACAGTCCTGTCCTCACTTATGTGCACTGACATGCTCTGACACTGGAGACTCCTTCAATAAATGTTAAAGAAATGCCACAAATGACAACATTAAATTTCAACATTTATTTGCAAATTTATTTATATTTATTTATAAATTTATTTCATATTATTTGCAAATTTACTGACGTGAAGCATCTGCCATAAAGGTCACTGTCAATAAGCTGGTAAAACAAGTGCATTTTAACAACTGGGTATAGTTGCTCTAACTGCTCGACAGTTAGTGATTTTATTCCTACATTATGCTTTGTGCTTTTCAGCATCCTAGTAGTTGGCTCAAAACCGTCGTCTTTGCTACATAGCGATTCCGATCAGATACGACAGACATGGGTATCGTTTTATTTTATATTATTTAATGTGATGTCTATTCTCATCATAAGCTTTTTTTTGAATGAATGAAGCTCATCTCAGCTTGGATCTCTCTCTCTCTCTCTCTCTCTCTCTCTCTCTCTCACACACACACACATATATATATATACACACACACACACACACACACACACACACACACACACACACACACACACACACACACACACACACACACACACACACACTTTTGGAAGAATGAACGTTATCCCTTTTCATGTTGTCACAGATGGCCCCCCAATTAAAATATTCACAGCAAATTGAATTTATAGCACCCAATCATGGTGACATCTGCGTTATGACAGAGTGGCATTTAGCGGATCCTCTAAAGATGCAGTGTTCTGTTACACAGCTCAAACAAGCAGCCCACACACAGACCACACGACATCTGAACACTCTTCTCAGCTACTGCTTTTACTGCCACATCACTTCACAGTCACCATGTACATAACAGACAGTGCTGAGGTCTGACTACTTGCTACAGAACTAGTTTCGTTTCCTTGTGATGTATAAAAAAACTATATATTTTCTGCAACCTCTCATGCACCCTCAGTATTTATCACATTCTAGTTAGAAGTTTAAACAGAGTGGCTGCGAAGGAAGACATCTTGCTGAGGATGAAAAAAGAATAAATAAATAGAACTAGTGTGACAGTGTGCAGTCATGTTCTTCTGTCGGTTTGGTGGGGGTAATGTATGATAAAAGTTACCAACATGGCTGCATCTTTAGAGCTTTTATAAAGACCGGTACCAAATTGTAGCAGGTACGTCGGGTTTCACGTGTTTTTCTACATCTCCTTGTGGGTTTCATCTGGGTTCTCCTGTTTTTTTTTTGTTTGTTTGTTTTTTTAAAAACATGCTGGCAAGCGGACTGGATTTGTGGGCCAATCTCTGTGCTATGGGTGACTGCAGGGGTCCAAGCACTGATCCCTGTGGAACTCAAGGTGTTTCTGCTTGTAAATCAGATTCCGAAAAATAAAATTCACATCTGATCATGAGTTGGATGTCCTCTACACATCAGTGTCAGGAGAAGTAAATAACTGGATACAGAGAGACTATATAGAGTGAGAAAAAAGAGCGCCAAGCACTGATCTCTGAAAGACCCCAGTGGGCCAAGCACTGATCCCTGAAAGACCCAGGTGTATCCTTTTGCAGGTTCTATCGGATTCCAAAAACTGATCCCTGTGTTACTCCAGATGTCTCCTGGTGCAAACTGGACCACTTCCTGTCCATCAGGGAAAATAATCCCATTCATTTGCTATGCTTATAAAGGGGATACATTACCTGAATTTATATGCAAACATATACAGATACAACTATAAGGACTTTCCTGTAACTCATCCACTCACACACCAATTTGCCCAGAGCACTGTATCTGTTTATAACACGTTCCTCAGCAGGTTTTTTTCTTTTTTCTTTTGCTGCTTCTGTTACCAAAAAGTGTGATGTTCTTTATTCTCTTGCTAATCACACTATCTTCATCAGTAGCGCTACATTCTTAAGTCTGCAGACTTTTGAGTGTTATATGTTCTGCATTTAACGAGTAGTAAAATAACAAGAAGGGAATGTTGTGTGTGTTCTACATGTTATTAATAGAAATTATAAATTACAAATAAGATAAATAAATAAAAAAATTAACACGGCTTGTCTTTTCTAGAAATTCAGAAAATGTTATGTTTCATTAACATTTACAGCATTTAGCAGATGCCCCTTATTAAGAAAGACTTACATTTTAAACAACTGAGCCAATGAGGGTTAAGGGCCTTGCTCAGGGGCTTTGAACTCACAATCTTCCAATTGTATGCCACTTCCATAATCTGGATATAGTTTTAAATCCCTGATGAACAATCCATAAGGTAACGATGTGTAAAAAAACTTCCTGAGCTCCGAGCAGAAAGTAAAGCAGTAAAGAATGAAGTGAGCAGATGTGATATCTGGCCCATGAGTGAAAACATGATTAGTAGCTAGTGTGGTTTAAATCAGTGTATATTGTAAAGAGTGTGCATGGACTCTGTCTGGTGTAGCTATGACAGCATCATAAAAATAGAGATCCAAGAGGTATCAGGGGCAGGTGGGGACTCTGAGACATCAAACAAGAGATTGGGAGCATCACAAATGCTTAAATAATATAAACATGAACCTACAAGTACAATGGTAAAGTGAATCAACATTTTCCCCAGTTTTTTTATTCTTTTTTAAATGATGGATAGAATTATGCAACAGTAATGCATTCCAGATCTATGTTGCTTGAAAACAAACAAAAAACGCAGCTGTTTTTACCTCTCTTTAAGATTTATAGAAAAAATATGAGGAAGGCGAGTAATAGATGATCCTAAAACACGATTTGGAACATAGTTTAATCGGGCGTTGAGATGTATGAAAGTGTTTAGAGCATTTAGAGAGATTTCAAAGTCAGTGAAGTGACATAAATACGATGGAGGTAAAATAAAACATTTAAATAACGTTCAGTGTTGTGGTAAAATGTCTTTAGGTAAACATTACTGAAATAACCATAGGAAATGATTCCTGCAACAGAGGAAATTATTAGACTACATGCTTCATCACCAGGCGAACCTTCAAATATCAACAAAGCAAATACCGCTGTGTAATCCTATTCCTCAAGATTCAAAATGAAAGCATTGATGCTCTGGAATCTAAAACTCCTTTCTCTTTTCTCACTTTCCTCTCTTTTCTTTTCTCTCGGTCCCTGCAGCATCCTGTTTGCGGACATCGTGGGCTTCACCAGCCTGGCGTCACAGTGCACGGCTCAGGAGTTGGTGAAGCTGCTCAACGAGCTCTTTGGAAAGTTCGACGAGCTCGCCACAGTGAGTCATTACACACCTTGCTCTCACACCATGGCAGCTTAACACCTCGATGGGCGAGAGTGACAGCAGAAGAGATGGTGCCAGAAAAAAGTTTATTAGAGAGTGGGAGAAAGTTCTGCGGAGTTTTGTAAAAAGCCACGCTGTACTAGAAAAGCGATGTTACCAAGGTTTCTTGGTGATGCATCCCAGGTGTCAAAATCCTGTGAAATAATAATAATAATAAACAACAATATAAATAACTTTTTGTACATATACACATATGGTGACCTAGTAAGGTATTGGGGTACCGAATCAACAAAAACCTTCAATGTGCCTTGACATAGATTGTATCTTATGGAAAAAAAAAAATCACATACTTGTCATATCTGGACATTATCTACATAGCAATGTCAGGAAATGTGTGTGATTTGGAGAGATCATGTACTTTGAGTAGAAAAGAGAGCCAAGCATTGTGCTGTGGGTGACCTCAGGGGGCCAATCACAGATTCTTAAGTGACCCCAGGGGGTCAAACATTGATCTCCTTGTAACCCCGGGTGTTTTCTTGTTGCAAATCAGACTGACAAACCACTGATCCCTGTCTGTTACTGAATTCCTTCCAATCCATGGCACCCTGTCAATCCTTCAGGGATGATAATTCAGTTTGTTTACCATGATTGTGTAGAAAAAAACTGAAATGTTAACCATATTAACCACAAAATTACTTGGTGGCAGACTGACGATTCCACAATGACTAGCAATGCCTTCCTGATCCAACATTTATAATTGGAATTCACTGGTAATTAGTGACTCCGTCCAGGGTGTATCCTGTCTTGATGCCCGACTACACCTGAGATAGTTCGGATAAGCGGTAGAATATAAGTGAGTGAGTGAGTGAGTGAGTGAGTGAGTGAGTGAGTGAGTGAGTGGTAATTAGTGCTGATTACTTTTGCCTCACATCACCAAGGTTAGAGGTTGGATTCCCAACTCTGCCCTTCACTCGCATGTCCTACATCTTGTTTCATTGTACTCTGGTTTCCTCCCACAGTCAAAAGACATGTCTTGTAGGTTGATTGGCCTCTCTAAGTTATCTGTAGTGTGTGAATGGGTGTGCAACTGTGTGTGGGTGGATTGGCACCCTGTGCGGGGTGTGACGCCACAATATTAGGGCCACAAAATTTGTGGAAAAGTGTGTTTACAATTCAATTGGTTTCAGGCACTAATTGATGTTCTCTGTCATTTATAATCGGAAGAATTCGGTTGAGTTATTATGTCTTTCAATGATCCTTTCATTGTTTTATTCTCTTGTGATTTGTGGTTTCATTTGACTTTTTTATATGGGGTACAAACTTTTTAGAGGGGTGAAAGGAACTTTAATTTTGATTTCAGGGCACTTCAAAACAGGAAGCCCTGTTTTCCAATCTTTCCATGTGCTTTGGAATCGATTGCTCATCCAGTTCCACGAGCCAACTGGGGATCTTGGTTGTTGGTTGAGCTTTCCTAATGTTCAGCAGTGTGCATTTTGCTTCCTTTATTTTGGACTTTTGGTGTTCCGTGAGTGAGGACGTTCACCGCAGGACGATACATACCTTGCATGGACTGTCTGGCTAAGGTTCTTTGGTCAAGTGTTAATTTTTTCCAGCCTGGTATCAATATATTCTACATGTTAATGTACTCACATTTGTCTTTGTGTTTGGCAAGGCATTTTCTATTATATTCAATAATGCATCGGAAGTCTTCCAAACTTTAAAGTAGCTAAGTAACTGCTGGTATACCAAAGTTGTTTGCTGGGTTTTGTTAGAAGGGTGCCTTGTACCCTGTATACAAGTACCCCTAGACTTCAGGTTCTCCTTGACCCTGTGTAGGATAAGCGGTATAGAAAATGAATGGATAAAATGGATGTATAGATGGCCAGATAATCAATCAAAGCCAGTCTTTGAGGATGCAACGAAAAACAAATAATAAAAAATAAAAATAATAATGATGTAAGCGGGATCTAATTCAGACAGTGATGTATTTTAGCTGTCTACAAATCTTCTGTTGATACATTTTTCCAGAAACCGTTTTACCTGGAAATCAAACATGATTTGGTTATTCCACTGTTAAATATTGTTTGCAATAAATCAGGCATAAATTTCCTTCTTCTCCAACTTCCAGCTTAACTCGATAAGCTAAAGTCTTTGAATATACATCTTTCAATAATTAGATGAGACGGTAAATACTGAAATCCTAATGATTCTCTGAAATAATAACCAATGACATAAATGACATTATTTCAGGCATTTCAGACATTTCCGAGATCATTTCTGGTCATGCTAATTAACTGCACTTGGAACTCTTTCGCTAACCGATCTGATATCAAGTCAAGAAGTCAAGAAGCTTTTATTGTCATTTCAACCATAACGTAGTAATCAAAGCCGATTCATGTGATTCGTGTGTCAGTTGCAATATGCATGAAGCCCACAGCTGTAAATATACGTCATGGAATTGTCTGAGAATAGATTTATATTCAACAGACCACAAACCATGACTTATTTAGGCCGTGTGGACCCAGTGGTGAAATAATTATAAGTCATAAAGGCTTTCCTCATTTGTGTTTTATGAGATAATGATATCTTTACAGTGAAGATCATGCATTTCTTATGCTCGCCTGAAGCGCTTGGTTTTATTCATTGCCTTTTAAATGACACTTGTGTCTCTCATCTGTACGTGAAACACGGGTCTGTGCAAGGAAACCGGAGACAATCTTGACTCACCAGCTGAATGAAGAGGCGTTTATTTCCTGTATAGAGGGCATGTATAGAGAGCATATATAGTTCTTTGCGTAGGCTTCTTCATGTCTACCAGGGCTCGGTGTTACAATCTCGGTGTAACATAGCTCAAATAGAGTCCCTTTTCACACTTCTGGAAATGAAGCATTATATTTAAATAAAAGTTTATCATCCCACTTTAGAGAACAATAAATAAAATAATAAATAACGTCTAAGAAAAGTACACTTCTGGCTCAGTTGGTAGGAACTGTTATAAATACACCCCTTTATCCAGGGGTGGGAATTTTTTGAGGGAATTTCAGTGAATTTGTAGAATTTAATTCAGTTGAAATTGATGAATCCAAATAAACTCAAATTCTGAAAAAAAAAAAAACTATATATCGTCGCTGTCAGGCACAAACCTTGTATCTCCAAATTTTGTCAATTTCATATTTTTTCCACATATCGATGCTATTGGTCAGTCCCCATGTGGGTCTGTTATTTTTACAAGTTATTAACCAATCTAAAGTCTTGAAAATAGCTTAAGTGCAAATCTCATAATTCCATTGGACACTTCTGTCCACCTCTTCCTCACTCTGCGGGAGAGTATGCTTTGCGGCATACTTCTCCTCAAGGAGAGTCGCAACGAATCAACACGTCTTCTGAGGTAAATGTCTTCAAAACACTGGGCACAAAGTAAAAAAAAAATCTTGACCCCCGCTAGTTCTGGTGCTCGACTGAGGACAGGAATTTAGCGCAAGACAATCCACTGCAACGCAAACTAAACCCTGTGCATTGCAGAAAAGGTACAGCATTTTTTTTAATTTACTGGAAAAAAAAAACTGTCATTTTGCTAGATGTATGGCACCACAATGTTTGAAATAAATAATAAGTATGTTAGTAAGTAAATAAATAAAGACATTATAAGGATGAACAAATTTGATTATTGCTATTACATTTTCCAGAAAATAGCCACAAGAAGCAATCGGATGCAAATTATATCGTAGTTTATAAACAATCCACATTAGCAGACAAGCCCATGGTCATTGAGCAATAAGCATAGGTCAAATATCAAGCAAACAGAATCAAAATGGAGGACAAAAGCATAAAGCTTAAAAAAAAAAGACAGAAAGAATGAAAACTATACTCAGAAATGTACACAGGACTGGCAAAACCTCACAGGCAATGAAGGAACTTCTATAAATACAGACAATTTTTTTAAAAAGGTGAGTGAGGCCAAGACCAAGGCTTGGATTGTAGATTCATCATAGCTCAATGAATGAATAATAAACAGTGCTTTGGGGCATGGTGGCTTAGTGGTTAGGATGTTTGCCTCACATCTCAGGGTTTGGGGGTTGGATCCACCCCCCCTATTCTTCTTCTTCTTCTTCTTCTTCTTCTTCTTCTTCTTCTTCTTCTTCTTCTTCTTCTTCTTCTTCTTTATGGGTTTCCTCAGGGTTCTCCAGTTTCCTCCACCAGTCTGTAGACATGTTATAGTCTGATTTGTATCTGAAATGAGATAAAACCCTGTCCAGCATGTCCCCCACCTTGTGTCCTGAGTCCCCTATGATAGATTACAGATTCCCTGTGACCTTGTGCAGGATACATTCTACAGAAAATGAATAAAAAACAAACAAACAAACAACAACAAAAAAACACATGAATAAAAGCTGACTGTCTGAATTACTACAATTCAACAATGCAACCAGTCACATTTGAATTTAAACTTTCTCAATCCTATGCATATTGGGTATGACACAGTAAAGCAGCAAATCCAAACGATGATTCCTTGGATCAGTCCTATTGCATACGTGGTCCATTGTTCCATAAGTTTAATGCAGAAACAAGGAATAAAATAACAGATTGATGATGTCTTTGTTGACTTTATGTAGCTAGTACAGGTAGATTGCTTTACTAATCTGCTAGTATGAAGCCTGGCGCACAATGCACATTATTACCTTTTGTTTACTTAACTTATTTCCAGTAGACGATACATTTAGGCTACAGCTGTTTCGCAATAGGATTAAAAACAAATGCCCTCAAGTGCCATCTGTAGTCATTACATTTGCAGAAAAAACAATAACACTTAAGCGGCTTGTCACTTGTTAGCGTGAACCTTGGGGTACAATAAGCACATTAATATAAACCTGTGAAATTATTCTCAGAAAATGAAAAAAAATTAACACCCACCGACCAATCAGATTTGAGAATTCGCACAATCCGGCATAGCAGAATGCAGGGTAGTTGTCAGAAAGCCTGCACTAAGAAAAAAATACTCTTAAACCCATGTCTCCAGATAGATCTAATGAGACAAAGAGACACTAAGCACATCTAATTGTATTTAGTCTTTTTTAGTGAACAGTGTTGGGGCTTAACCAGTGACACCATATTAATGGAATTGTTTTTCTACAGTGTGTGCAGCAAAGCGGTGGATTACAAGTGCTTTAGTCAGAGCTGTAGCCATGCTGATAATAATATAATTAATCTGGCTTCAGTCCAAGGATGATGATGACAAGATCAGTACAGCGTTCAGTAATCTGAGCTGCGCAAAAGTGCTTGTGGTTTAAGTGCCCAAGTGAATTGGGCTTGTTTCGGTCCAAGGGGCAAAATGTTGGATAAAATACCAATTCTCGAGGATATGAATCTTTTCCTTTATGGGTAGTAGTTGCTTAGCAATGTGTGTTCCCCAAGCTAAAAGCTGACAAAGTTTGCTCTAGTAACCTAATCAATGTAAAATGAGATCATATCAAATGCACAGCCAGCACCTCCAATCTGAAGCTGTGGAATATTTGATCTCTTACATAAAAAAGCACTTACTGTAAATGAAACTATGTGTAATAAATGTAATGTTCTAAATGTGCTTTAATGTACCAGTAGACACCCCTGAATGAGGCTAGACCTCATGGCTACACCAAGGTTGTGTAAATGGGAAACACCCAATTGTATAAATTGTTTCTGTATGCTGTAGCATTACAGTTTTCCTTGACTGGTACTAATACGTTATTGCTTTATAATGCCATATATACAAAGCAAGTTCTATGAAGACTTAGTTTGCTAAAGTTGGTGTGAAGTTCATGCCCACAGCCCTGACACCCCACACCACTGAACACCTTTGGGACAAATTGGAATGCAGACTGTGGCTCAGGCCTCCTTGACCGACAACAGTGCCTGACCTCACTAATGCTCTTATGGCTGAATGAATACAAATCCCTACATACACACTCCAAAATCTAGTGGAACGCCTTCCGAGAAGAGTGGAGGATTTTACAACAGCCAAGTGGGAAAAAATCTGCTATTGGGAAAATGCACTTTTTACAGTCTGGTGTCTACAATCTTTTAAGAATACTACAGAAATTCAGTATAAATGGTAATAAATACTGGATACATATTTCTTCTGTAGGACCCAGTGTGTTTTGTGACATTCAAATTCTTTCTGCAATGGACAAACAAAGCACACATACTGTAAGTAAATTGCCAATGATCACACACAGCTAACCTTTCTTTTTTTTTGCTAAGATCCTTGGTTGTTGCTCAGCAGCTGAGCTCATATTTGCATATGATTCACAGACATTAAATCGTTCAGTCTGGATTTAGGTCACATCACAGTACTTAAATGGCATTGACTAAAGTAGTAAATGACCTACTATTTGCCTGACATGAGGTTTGTGCATCCTTGCTGAGATTGTGCTGTTGTAACTATGTGCAGATTTTGATATCATCGATCACAAGTATCTTACAGTATATAGAAACTATATATTTTTTGTTTTGAAGAATAAGAGCTCTTTCCTGGCTTAGGTCTTATATGCATGATCATTACAAGTGCACAAAAGTAGTCTGGTGTTCCACAAGTCACTGTTCTAGGGACATTTCTTCTTAACCTATATGTGCTAGGTCCAGACGTGCCACAGACATCTAGAAGAATTTGGAAAGTCTTGATGGCCATCATTTGCAGACCTTAGTATATTTATTGACTATAGTCTATCATATGAAGCACATATACAGTAGATAACATTAAGAGAACAAACACTTCCATCTTAGAAACAGTGTTTATCCTAGCTTAGCTTATCTGTAGGAAAACTTTGAATGATTATCATCTTCAACTTCTGGTTCAATCACAAAGAGCAACTTCTTTGTAGAGTAACAAACTCTAAAGTAGGGGGCTGATGGTTTTCCTTCAAACCCTCTGGCGACGGAACAGCAGTCTAATCTATTCACCTTCTTTCTTGTGATCAATCTAGTTTGTTGATAGTACAGTGGAAAGACACTGATGTCCCAGGGTGTCCTTATGCCTGTTACCTTCTGGCTTTATCCTTTAATTATTCTGTCATAACTAGACCTGCCGGAGTCCCGGCTTACCCTCTGATCACAGTATACGCCCTTATTAATGCCTAGTGCAGCCCCGATTCTACCTAGCCACCTGTTCTCACTTTCTGTCAAGCTGTATATACACTCCTGCTGCTTGATGAGATATTGGTTTCTGTGACACTATGTCTTCTACAGTACTACTTGCTGAATCATTCTGATCGACCCTGATTGCTCTTCTTGGTTCTTTATCTCTGAGATATCTGCACTTTTTATTTACCTTCTTGCTGCTTTAGAAAATCTTACCTAGATACCATAGAGACTTGGACTTTCCAACAACTGCTGTGTCTATGACTCACATGTCCTGCTGAGGTGGATAAAATTACCTGCATATGGTAGAGAGTTGCACTTCCTAACAACTGTGCTGTGATTATAATAAACTGTCCTGTGGTTATCCCAGGAGTCCTATTCACAGTATGCTCATGCTGAACGTTTCATGCCGAATGTGTTCTTTTAACACATTTCGTACTGGTTCCTGTCTTTATATGTCTTCATATATTATAATAGTTTATAATTATAATATATAACCTTTATCCATGTCACCCAGAAGAGGTAGGCTTTTGTGTTGAATCTGGCTAAATAGAAGACCTATGGCTTTACATCTGGATTTCTGTAAAGCTACTTTTTCTATGGTTAATAGTGGCATATAAATAAAACAGAATTGAGATTTGAAAAGGTTTTGGATTTGAAACACTCAGGGAGGCATACTGGAAAGGTTTGAGTTCAGGCCCTAGAATTACCAGAGTCTTGGTTTTGACCTTCAACTACTCCAGGGGTTGATCCTGCACTATACCTGTCCATCAGGTAATAAATAAAGGGAAAACCTCAAACAACAAACCAAAAAGACACATTGTTTGAAACATTGAATAGAAACAAGTAACTGATGCAGATGACATTGCAATGTGATCTCCAAATGCAGTGGAATGCAATATTGAGAAAACCGAGTAACAAAAAAAACCAGACAAACACGACTATAATCGGTCAAAGACAAGTACAAGTGATCTGACGGTCTCTTCATTTCTAGCCCAGTTAAAGCCTTAAAGTGCCTCATACTGCATATAGTTGACCTGTGGTAATTCTGGGCTGACTACTCTCCTATGAGTTCTTAAATGTGTCAGCCCCAGTTTCTAAAACAGAAACTGACCAGCACTCTGCACCTGAACACATTTTGAATATAATTAGATATAAAGCTTTTCTAGGCTTGTACCTTTTTCAGCTTCCTTCACATTTCTTCTATATTGTATATCCTTGAAATCCTTGCCTTTTTTGCCGATGCCTTTTTGTCTGTCCCACTGGGGGATTTCAGAAGTAAAATACTGTAGAAAGTTTATTAAAAGTATAAAGTACACTTTATTTTTGCTTGTGATACTTCAATATATTTCATCATCATCTTCCAACTGTCCCATTTTGGGTCACCTATTTGATTCTTTTTTTTTTTTTTCAGATGCCCTTCCATTCATTACCCTCCCCAATTTCTCTACATAATTTGGTAGATGCCCTTTTCTAAAGTGACTTAAATAGTGTCAATTATTGTGTTTTTATACAGTACATGTGAGTAGGTGAGAAGTAAAGGCCTTGCTTACGATCTCATCAGAGGCAAAAAAAACTACCACTCCATCCAATTTCTGAAGTATCTCAATGGCTTTGATTAGTTTCCTGGACAGGGAAGGTAAGTACACCAAAGCCTTACCAATAGTCCTCCAGGGACTATGTGACACCATAAATATATATATATATATATATATATATATATATATATATATATATATATATATATAAATATATAAATATATAGTAAATTTTTTTCTGCGTAAAGAATCAGAAAAAAGATGAGAAGATCTTGAAGTTTCACTGGACTTTCTCAAGGCGTACATTATGCAGGGAGTAACCAAGTTAGCTAGTAATCTAGTTAGTATTGTTTTCTGTCTGGATTTCTCTAGACAAACTTGTGTGTCCAGTCAGTCACACATGGCTGGTGAGAGGGTGGAAAAGTGTGTGGGCAAGATGCAGGCCACCTGGTTGATGAGGACATGCTCGAGAAAGTGTGCCAGGAACACACGGTCCTCCTAATCACATCTTCATCTCTGCCAAGCAAAGCCCACTCTCATTCTCACACACTCTCTTTTTCCCAGCCCTCATCTTTTGCTTTGTCTTTCTTTGTCATCATTATTTTTCTATGTGTCACTGCCTTGATCCTGTTCTACTTTTTTTTTAATCTCTCTTTTGATTGTCATTCTTATATTATAATCACTTCTTAATCTTTCTTTGGATGTTTCTGTATTTGTGTTGGGTTTCTCACATATGCACATTATTAATATTTTTTATTAATATTTTTTGTCTTTTTACATTTACATTTACAGCATTTGGCAGACGCCCTTATCCAGAGCGACGTACATAAGTGCTTAAATCTCTAACATTGGATACATTAATGCTGGCTCACTAGGTTACATACTTAAGATACCATGAGTTTAAAACATTTGTTCAAAGTTACAATAAAAAAGTGTCAAAGGTTGTTTTTTTTTCTTTTATATGCAAAAGATAAGGAAAGAAGTGTTAGTTGAAGTGTTTCCTGAATAAGTAGGTCTTCAACCGCCACTTGAAAATAGCCAGTGACTCAGCTGTCCGGACCTCTAGGGGAAGTTCATTCCACCACCTTGGTGCCAGAACAGAGAAGAGTTTTGTAGTGTACTTGCCTCTTACCCTGAGAGATGGTGGAACCAGTCGAGCAGTGCTGGTAGATCGGAGGGTGCGGGGTGCAGTGCGAGGAATGATGAGGGCTTTGAGGTAAGAGGGAGCTGGTCCATTTTTGGCTTTGTAGGCCAGCATCAGGGTTTTGAATCTGATGCATGCAGCTACCGGAAGCCAGTGGAGGGATCGCAGCAGTGTGGTGGTATGCGAGAACTTTGGCAGGTTGAAAACAAGCCGGGCAGCTGCATTTTGGATCATTTGCAGATAACAGATTGCGTTTCAGTCTAGAAATGACAAGAGACTAAACAAGTACCTGAGCAGACTGTGTGGACAAAAATGGCCGAATACTTCTAATGTTGTAGAGAAGAAACCGACATGAGCGTCACATTAGCAACATGAGAGGAAAAGGACAGTTGATTGGCCATGGTTACCCCAAGGTTGTGAGCTGTGGCTGAAGGGGAGATTAGATCGTTGTGCAAGGATATAGCAAGATCATGACCTGGGGATGAATCACCTGGGATGAACAGCAGTTGAGTTTTGCTAGGATTGAGCTTTAACTGATGAGCATCCATGATGAAATTTCTGCCAGACATGCTGAGATGCGGTCAGAAGCTGTGGCATCTGAGGGTTTTTGTTATTACCCAATCTATGTCCCCTGTGTCATTCCAGAACAGTTATACCTCGTGTCATTAACCAATTTGCCAGTTGTGTTATTACCAGATTCCATCCACAGTGCAGCAAACCTCTCAAGACCTCCTCCCCTTAATCACACTCATTGTAAATAGTTCCATAACATGTTTTCATGTATTGACGTATTCACTGATAGAGAGTTCAAAGCACTTTTGTATATCGCTCTCTTCCAAGTGCCATAAATGTAAATAACATCTGGTCCTAGACTAACTGCCTTTAAGGCTGCAAAGTCATGGGCATCATTGAACTCCTCACTTTAATTAGCTGTATCTTTTCTCAGCCAAAATAATGCTTGCTTCAAGGTGGCACACTCCACAGAAACTTGTTGTGGTTGTTCAGCTCCATCAGATAATAAATCAGAGTCACAAAGACTCTCTTGCTCATCTTTAAGCTCAGGCCTAGGGTGGAAAGGGTGGATTGCTTTCTGACTGGTGTTTGTCATAAAAGTGACAGAAAAAAATCTTTATTCCTCCATGCAGACCCATCACTGGAGTCCCACAAGGCTCTGTGCTAGATCTACTTCTGTTCCATTTTTTTTTTTTTAGCTCCTCACATTTTTATAGATATAAGTATGCATTGTTACACGGCTTTCATAGCATTGCTATGCTGATGACACTCATTTTCTCCATGGAGCAAAAGGCTCTGGATTGTTGATCAGGAGGTCAGAGGTTGGAACTCAACGCTGCCACTATTGGACACTTGAACAAGACCCTTAACCAGGGGCACTCTATCATTTGCTGACCCTATGCTCTGACTCTAATTTCCTAACATGGAGCATGCAAACTAAATAATTCCTCTGTTCTGTAATCTATAAGTGACAGATTAAGACTATTTCTTTCTCACCTATTCTATATTAGACATGCATACACAGTGTTATCCTTCATACTAACACCCCTCTAACAGGGCTGTTGTTTTATGGTATTTCTAGACCCTCTTATAAGTCATGTAAATGTAATTACCAGGTTTAACAAACCCTCAAAAAAGAGTAACCACAAAGCTACTTGTAATCTAGACCAGATATGTGATCAGAGTGATTCAGGAAAGGCGTTACAGACAACAGGAAGTATATTTGTGGGAAAAAAAAAAACAACAACAAAGTGAATCACCAAAGATTAATATTTGGCCAGAGTTAAGGCACGGCAACTTTCTTTAACTTTCCATTGTTGAATTATGAAACACACAGAATCTATCCATTTATCATGTTATCTGAGCTCACGGTAGAGCAGCTGTTGTGCTATTGCATCAGGTCCCAAATGAGGCTTTAGTACTGGAGAAAGTCTCACCATGCATTTCCTAACTTTCACTACATAATGAACAGGACAGAAACTGAAAATCCTGAGAATTCATGTGAAAAATACGGCATTTTCCAATATTGTTTTTCTCCCTATTTTCGAACTGTTTTTTGCCTTAGCAGAGTTGCCTGTTTTTTCTGTCATCATCCAGTTTATATTCTGTCGCTTGCTTTCACACTCTCACTTCCTGAGGTAAACAAATCCCTCAGATGTTTCCCATCTCCACCAAGCTAGTAAGCTGACCTATTTTTGATGTCACTGACATCCACAACCCAAAAATTAGAATCTAGGAGCTTTTTTTCTTCTGGATCTACTGTATCAAGGATGTTCTGGCCCTGGATGCTCAGTAGAATGTTAAACATAAGACATTTTGCTTTGTGTTGTCGTTCCTGATTAGCCATTAAGCATCTACTAGTGCTTGTGCTAATCCTGTTAATGCTGGTATAAATCCAAAGCAGGTGGTGAAAGAACGTTTCCATAGACACCAGAATACAATAAGCATTACATTAATACACTAAATATATCACATTATACATGAAAGTTCAACATTTATGTTGTTCAGAGTAACACTTGGAACAATGAAACAAGTTAGGTCCTGTTATCACATACATCATAGCAGCTATAAATGGTCTAAATAAAGAAAAGAAATATAATGCTGTTTGTTAACAGCGAAACATAATCTCTTTCATACTCAAGTTTTCCTTTGTCTTCAATTCTAACTGGTACAAGTTACTCACACTGGAGACTCCTTCCATAAACGTTGCATAAATGTTACCTTACAGAAATACGATATAAATATCATAAACTGTGTTTTTCTTTGGTAAAAATTACAGCATGTCTCTACTGTCCCCACATCCCTATTGTCCCTACTATCCTCACCACGCTGACAGTTCCTGTTATTCTCAGCATCCCCATCATCTCCATTGTCCCCACCATTCCCAGCAGCCCCAAAGTCCCAACTGTCTTCACCATCCTCACTGTCCTTACTGTCCCCACCATCCCCATGGTTTCCAGCATCCACACCTAGTTGCTAAGGTGTTATACTACCATTCGGGAGGCTGTGAGTTCAAATCCCAGGTCCACCAATCTGCCACGTCTGGGCCCCTTAACCCTCAATGGCTTATTTTTATTAAAATATTAGACAAAATGGAAGTTGCTCTGGATAAGGGTGTCTGTCAAATACCGTAAATGAAATTTCCATCATCTCCAATTTCCCCGCCATACCTAGTGTAAACTTGTGAGATGGCTGTGATGCTGTTTATTTTCTATTTTGTTTATATAGTATAATGTTATGTTAAAATGCATATTCTCTATTATATTGTAAGGCAATTTTGTTTATTTCACCACTGCAAAGTGTTAAATAAAGAACATGAAGCCTAAATGAATTTATTTTGAGAGGTTAATTATCCAATCACATGTAGAGGTAACAGTGCAAGGGGAGGAGTCTAAGTGGATGTACGAGAAACCGAACGCGTGGAGACGAGCGCAAGGTTTTTCTGGAATGTTTGTTTAAAATATATCTTGTTGAAATGGAAATACTTGGTATTTGAGTGAATCTTGATTAATCATTTGGGTCCGAATAGACAGGACAAGGGGATACAGGGAACACTGTTATTAACGTACTAGCAGGGAAACCAAAAGATTAATACTGATTAAAAGTTATATGAGTTGTTGTTGTAGAGTCTCTATTTTTAAGTCTTTTAGAAAAACAGCACTAAACCAGCATCCCCAAGGTCCCCACCATCTCTACAGTATTCACCCTCCCCATGGTTTCCAGCATCCCTATACCATCCTCACTCTCGCTACTGTTCCCATTGTCCACACCATCTCCACCGTCCCCACAATTCCTACCATCCCAAGGTCCCCATCGTCCCAATTATCCCCACCAACAATGTACCTGTAAGATGTTCACAAAATATCATATATTAAGGCTAATACATTGCTCAAAACCTATTATTTGTGGCTGCTTGATAGAAAATTCTGATTAATCACATTAGCATACAATATGCGAGTCGCACGTGCCCCTTAAAGAAGATACAATTTGATGCTAAAGCAACTCGTGTGGACAAAACCTCCAGTAAGTCATCCATATGGACAGATCCGAAGTGTCTCCTTAGGTGTGTGTGTACAGGAGCCCCGTAGATTCTACCACCAGATAAAAGGGACGTCTCAGTTTCCAGATCAATTTTAACCGATGAACTTTCTAAAACTACTGGATGTAGGTGTCATCAGAGCGAGATATTGACCTACATCTGTGCATTTGTGCCTCTTTTGCCTCTCACATACTGTAATGTGTTTGCATGTTGGTCCTGGAGGATTGGCTCAGACAGCAGGGTGTAATTGAGATTAATGGCTGCTTGGTCGTCCGGGACTGTCGAACACTCTCCGAGACTAACGCTTATCTTCTTCTGGTTTGGACATGTTTTGGCTTTTTTTCTTTTTTCTTTTTTTATACATTTACATCTTTTAAAGCAGACTTTTTTTAGTCAGTTAGTGGATATTTAGTTTGCGTTTGAAATCTGTTGTTTCTGCAAAAATGGCAAAATTCTGTATGTATGTGTTTGGAGCCATTTTTCTGAACTACAGGTGAAGTTCTATCAGAAGTTTCTAGAATGATTAATTTATTTTAATTTAAGTATAAACATCATCCTCATCCTCACTGTGGTTAACTTACTGTCTCTTCACCCCACTGATCTATCGGTGTGTTCATCTGGGAAGTCAGAATGTACGAAATCACGTAATACAGCAAGGTTTTACTCAACTTCAAGAAAATGAAATGTGCATCAGGTCAATTGCCTCATGAACCAAACACATTGTAAGTGAAAATAACTGAGATCAGCTTCTGAGACGAGGAACCGTTCAGTTTCAGGATGTTTACTGAATTTACACAGAGTTTAAAGAAAATCCCACTCGAAATTACGACTTTGTATTAGAGTTCAGCTCGTTCATACTAACATTGCTAACATTTATTATAATGATCCAGGCACTGAAATATCTGATTTATTTTCCCAACACACAAGTTGGATTTGTGTCCATTTTGCATCAAAGCCTCTTACACTATGTAACTGTCTTATTTTTCTTATTAGTTTAGCTTTTCTGATGCATGCTTCAGCAACATCTAATCGATCGGTACGACTCCAATGATATGAAAAAAGCTGAAAATCCATGTTGTAAATGTCTTGTCACGGAGACTGAGACTCTGCCTTGTTTTCACTGTAACTAGCCTTGTGCCTTGTTCCGTACCTATTTTAATGACGGTGTACGATTCAAACGTTTCAGTAGTGAGACATGAAAGCTTCAGATCGTACAAACGGCTGGAGTGTGACTAAAGAGAAGACGCACACGCTGCTCATACTCGGTACAGTTCCAGCCTTACAGGATGCCTGCAGCGCTCGAGTGGTTTCCCGCTATAACACACCTGATTCCACTCATCTGTGAGTTCAGACAGGTGTGAGTTTAAAGCAGGGAGGTTCAGCTTGGTATCTGATGCTGTGCTGTCAGTTCTGCTCATATAATGTCAGTGATGTTCACACAGTGACCTGATCGCAGGACCGAACATAAGCTGTGTGTCTTTCTGCACTGCTGTGTGCTGAACATTTAACACTCAGTAACATTCTGTATACGTTGAACACACACACACACACACACACACACACACACACACACACACACACACACACACACACACACACACACACTTTTACCAAATAGGTTCCACTGTTTATCCCCTCAGCTACCGCACAGAGTATTATGGGATGTCATGAGTGCACTGAATCAGACAGAACCAAACAGACAAAACTTCCCAAAATAGCAGAGTGAACATAGTGCTGCTTTTGGATACACAGCTGGTTTGTTCAGTCGTTCCGCTGACAGCCAACACGTCGAATGAAAAGCAGGAGAAGCAGGACAACCATCTGGAACCAAAGAACTTTGGAGATCCTTCAGAAAAATCAGCTCTCTTCAAAAATCAGGAAGTCCTCAGCACTCTGACCAGCCTCCAGCGTGTCGCTCTCTGACCAGCTGCCAGTTCATTCTGAAAGCCGCTTCGAGACAGGAAGTGGAGATCGACGTTCGAGACACATCACACTTCCTCGTAAATGTGAAGGAGCTGAGAGCTGAAACACCAATGAAAGCCTGAAGAGGTTCGGTGGGACCTTCACACCAATGGAAAAGGCTGTTCTCGAGAAATGTAAATAAAGGCGTTGAGTTTGTGATAAAAGGAATTTAAACATCAAAACATTCAAAGCTTTGAAATATTTTACATTCAGTACAAACCTTTTTACAAATCATTTTCTTTTTAGAGCTCGACACTACACCATCAACACCATTAACACTAAACCATCGACACTACACCATCAACACCATTAACACTAAACCATCGACACTACACCATCGACGCTACACTATTGACACCATTGGCACTACACCATCGACACCATTAACACTACACCATCGACACTACACCATTAACACTACACCATCGACGCTATACTATTGACACCATTGACACTACAGCATAGACACTACAGCATGGACACTACACCATAGACACTATTAACACTACACCATCAACACCATTAACACTACACCATCAACACCATTAACACTACACCATCGACACTACACCATTAACACTACAGCACACTGTGTAAATCTTACAGCAAATGTGTTGTAGGGAGCAGCTGATCGGATGCATGAAAAAAACTCAGGTTTGATCGGATCTACGATGCTCATTCAATTTCATGGACAGTTTAACTTGCCCAGCCGCAACACACACACACACACACACACACACACACACACACACACACACACACACACACACACACACACACACACACACACAGAGTTGCGTGAATCGACAACAAAGGCATGTGTGTCAGACAACAGCAAGCATGTTGATGAGATTGTGAGCTCTTGACACTCTAAGACCATGAATGTTTTCTCGCACACACACACACACGCACACACACACACACACACACACACACACACACACACACACACACACACACACACACACACACACACACACACACACACACACACACAATAGCACTGGAAATTAAATGAAGCCATTAACTAACCAGGTTTAGCCTCTGTGTGTGTGTGTGTGTGTGTGTGTGTGTGTGTGTGTGTGTGTGTGTGTGTGTGTGTGTGTGTGTGTGTGTGTGCATGCGTCGTTCTCACTGCCCTTCAATAGCTCAGAACCCGGAGGAATGTGTAGCAGTCAATAACGTTATTGCAGAGGTGTGTTTGGATTTACGATTTTAAAACCTCACTTTATTAAAACCCTCGTAAACCAACTTGAGTGTGTGTGTGTGTGTGGGGGGGGGGTTGTTTGTGAGGTTTTGTGAATCGTTACACATCAGAGAAAACCTTTCAGCAAAGAAACTGTGCACCAACACCACGAGTTGTTTAGGAAATGAATCAAATCTACGGGATGTATGCAAGGAATAAAATACTAAATGTGTCCTGCTGTTGTAGGCAAGACGAATTCCCTGTGAGTCAGAAAGGGGTGGAGTCAACCAAGAAGAGACTCCGCCTCTCCAGATATACAACTGTTACATCATCAAAGATCTTTGAAAGGAAAGAAAAAAGTATTGCTTTGCTTTACTCTAAAGGGAAACCAAATCATGTCAGTAAACAGATTGTTGAAAAAGTAAATGCCCCCCACGGCTAAGTAGAGCCTCCTGTATTTTCCTTTAATTTGTCACTCAGCTATAAGTCTGACATGAAGAAATAAAGAACATAAGGAAATTAGGAGCTGACTAGTCTTATCCTACGTCACTTCGCTCAGGGGTTACTGAGTGTTTAATTTCTCTGGCCACAAACTTCCGAATCCGATCAGCTTTCGAGAGCAAGTTTGTGTCAATAAATAGAAACCAAATGATACAAACAAGCAAAAGAATAAACAAGCAAAGAAAGATTATTTATGTTTGAAGCAAAGGATATAAATAAGCAAGAAATAAAGAAAGACACAAATAAACAGACAAAGAAATGAATAAGTATTTATTTTGAAGCATATGTTATAAATACATATAAGCAAATACATAAAAAAACAAACAGACGAGTTAATAAAATAAAAAATAAAATAATGATATAAATAAAAATAAAATAATGATATAAATAAATACTCAAACAAACAAATAGATAAATAAATATTTATGTATAAAGAATATATTATCAATTAGTCAATCCACTATTTTCTGAGAGGCTACATTAAATAAATAAATAAATAAATAAATAAATAAATAAATAAATAAATAAATAAATAAATAATCTGGAGCCAAATAAATACCTTTTACAACACTGAAATTTTTATTCCTCTTCATTTTGTCATAATTTATACATGAAACGTTTAATAAAGTAGTTACAATTTCAGGATGTTGTGATGAGGTAAACATTGTATAAAATGAAGCACAAGACCATTAATCCTTTTCTCTGGCCCCGTGTGTGATGGACAGGAGAACCACTGCAGGCGCATTAAGATTCTGGGTGACTGCTACTACTGTGTGTCAGGACTGACGCAGCCCAAAACTGACCACGCTCACTGCTGCGTGGAGATGGGGCTCGATATGATCGACACCATAACGTGAGTTGATGTTCCTTTGCTTTATTCCTTAACTGACTGCTCTCTCTCTCTCACACACACACACACACACACACACACACACACACACACACACACACACACACACACACACACACACACACACACACATACTACTTCATATACACTTTCCAGTGGGCTGAGTATTAAAGAGGAGGAGGAACTGGAGGATTTTAAGAAAGATTTGGATGAGGAAAACGACTGTATGGATATTTTCATAAGTGGTCGTGGCTAATACGTAATAAAGCTTCATATTAATACTAAGCAGCTGATTGGCAGGTAGAAACTGCAGTAAGGAGTGTGTGTGTGTGTGTGTGTGTGTGTGTGTGTGTGTGTGTGTGTGTGTGTGTGTGTGTGTGTGTGTGTGTGTGTGACCAACAGTATCTACATCAGTAATTTCACATCCATCAATTTATTGCTCTCCTTTTCTTTCCTATTATAACCCACTGGGTTTGTGCAACTTGACAGCCAATCAGATTCCTTGAATCATCATTCCAGAGGGAGATTTGGCTTTTTTGCGTGTATCTGCATCACATCAAACGAGATGAAGGAGAAGCCGTGTGCTCCATGTTAGCAGAAACTTACATCCTTATCAACTCCTTGACTCATTTTGATTCGTTCATTCGATTCGATTCACCCGAGTCATTCTGAGGAAACAAAACAATTGCAGATCACAGTAGCAGAAATTTCCTTCATATTTATCAGACCAACACCTTATACATTAAGCATATTTCTTTACTTTGTCTCGTCTGTGGACACACCCACCTCGAGTTTGTGTGTGTATGTGTGTTTATATACATGCATTTATATACACTTACATAAAATATATACGTTTGTGTATATTTGTGTTGAATTTAATTCACTTTGTTTATCTAGCACTTTTAACAACTGACATTGTCTCAAAGCACTCTCTCTCACCCATTTTCTACCGCTTATCCGAACTACTCGGGTCACGGGGAGCCTGTGCCTATCTCAGGCGTCATCGGGCATCGAGGCAGGATACACCCTGGACGGAGTGCCAACCCATCACAGGGCACACACACACTCTCATTCACTCACACACTCACACACTACAGACAATTTTCCAGAGATTCCAATCAACCAACCACGCATGTCTTTGGACCGGGGGAGGAAACCAGTGTACCCGGAGGAAACCCCCGAGGCACAGGGAGAACATGCAAACTCCACATACACAAATCGAACCCCCAACACCCGAGGTGTGAAGCTAACCACTAAGCCACCATGCCCCTGTCTCAAAGCAGCTTTACAGAAATATAGGAACACAATAAAAAAAAATCATCTCTAACATTTATCCCTAATGAGCAGGCCTGAGGAAATGAATTTGAAATGAAAGGGAACAAAATGTTAGCTCCCTCTGTGCCCTCTGAGGACCAAAAGGTCTTGAGAAGTCTTGAGCAGCTACCAGAACCTATTTAAGTTCACTTTCCTCTTGCTGAACGATCTGCTACTTTGTTTTCTCTGCGTGATGAAAAAGTATTAGGGAATCAGTGGGTGAGCAAAGTGTCTTGATCCCTACAGAACGTTTCTGAACTAAGCTGCTGTGTGTGTGTGTGTGTGTGTGTGTGTGTGTGTGTGTGTGTGTGTGTGTGTGTGTGTGGTGTTTGGTGAAGGAAGATCTCATGGTATCTCTTCGCTGTGGTTCCAGAGGGGAATTCAGGAAGGGAACCCGGTCCCTGAACACTGAACACTGAAACTCACAGAGCTTCTGTTTACATTCCATTGTTTTGCATGTTTGCTTAATTCGAATGCTGAGCATGCGAGGGAGGGAAGCTGAGCAGATGGAAATCTCCCATCCTGCTCCGCTTCGCTGCTGAGCGTCCTTTTCTGTCAACAGCCTTCTGCTCCACACTCCGAGGGAGAATTATTCGTTCGTGCATATTTTGCTTTATTATCCTAGCAGTAGTTCGGGTGACTAGAAATAATCATCCTGATTCCCTGAAGTCATTTTGTAAAAAGAATCTGACAGTCATTTCACATTTGTAGAATAGAACTATGTCCCCTCATTGCATAGCTGGAAGCTCAAGCCCCGCCCCTTTCTCATCTCCTTGCTCAGCAACTAAACCCAGATAAATGATACTCTATTTACAGAAACACTTAGAGATTCAAAAAATTTAGAGATTCTTAACATTAATTGACTCAACTGAATCGATTCATCTCGTTCATCTCAGTCCATGAATATTGTTGTAAACTGTACATAAAATCGGTTATATACTATAAACACGATTACAGATTCGGCTCTAACTAGAGCTGCATGTTGACGCCGTTCAGGGTCTTATTTAAACAGATTTATTTAAATGAAGTGTAGTAACGTGTCAACAAAACCGTTCCACACTTGTTTGCCTTTCGTTCATCCAGCTTAAAGTCCCCGGAGATGTGAAATCTCTTCAGACGAGTGCACTCTTCTTTCCCGGAAGCCACACAAATCAGTGCGCATGAAAAAAAAAAAGGGAGAGAGGAGAGACGTATGAGCACTGGAGCGTCTCTGTGGCTTATCTAGCTTTACCATACACACGTGTACGAACACCGGCTCAGAGGGAGGAGGGATACGGAGAGAGGGGATACATCTAACGACTTTTTATACTTCTGTCATTTAGAGCAATTTTCACAGAATGTCTCTTGCATTCCTTACTATTTTTACCCGTGGTTGTAACTCCAGGTATTTTCCTTCTTCTTCTTCTTCAACATCATAACACAATGGAGAAAAATGTCTGCTTAATGGTGATCACTTATAGAAATGAGTCGTGTGTGTGTGTGTGTGTGTGTGTGTGTGTGTGTGTGTGTGTGTGTGTGTGTGTGTGTGTACACACCATTCTACACCATGGTATCCGATTATAAAATTTTACCCCAGTTCCCGTCTTCACCTGCAAACAGATCCTGCTTATCTAAACAGTACAGGTGATGTTTTAACATCTGGATGTTCTCCTGCCACAAGATCTGTAGATAACTGACTCACCTGTGGCCGAGGAAATGTTGATCAGAGATGGAAGTGGTGGATTTTGTATTTAAACTGAATGTTGTGCTTTGTGGATGGTTCATATAACAAACATACAGCATGGTCGATTATATATATACATTATATATACTTTAGATTACTAGACTGATGCTCATAACGATGCGTGGGTGTTTTCCTCTGGGTTCCTCCGGGTTACCTCCAGTACGACATCTGTGGGATTCTAGTGGTTAAGGTGCTGGACTACCAATTGGAAGGGTTGTGAGTTCAATTCCTATGTTCACCAGGCTGATGCTGCAGGGCCTCTAAGCAAGGCCCTTAACCTCTAAGCAAGGCCCTTAAGTCGTTCTGGATAAGGGCGTCTAATAAGTGCTGTAAATGTAAATGGGTTCTATGGTTTCCTCTCCAGTTCAATGATGTGTTGTAGACTCTAGGTTCTCTGTGACCCCATAAGGGATATATGGTACAGAAGATGGACGCATGAATCACATGAACTTGGGTAACATGACATTAGGTTGGAACCCAGATGTTTGTCAACCCACACAAGGCAACTCAGAAGCTTCAATAAGGTCCTATTTTTTCGATGTAGGTCAGTGGCGGAGGCGACGGAGGTGGACCTGAACATGCGTGTGGGTTTACACACAGGTCGTGTGCTCTGCGGTGTTCTGGGGCTCAGGAAGTGGCAGTATGATGTCTGGTCCAACGACGTGACCCTGGCCAACGTGATGGAGGCTGGAGGGCTACCTGGGTAAGAGGGCAGAATATATCATCACACACACACACACACACACACACACACACACACACACACACACACACACACACACACACACACACACACACACACACGCACACAGTTTTGTACCAAATTATTTGCTATGCCTTTGAAGACATTGCTGTTAAATTTTCACTCTCGTCACCTTTTCATTAAAGCTTAATGACGTTACAGTCTCACAGTGTGCAGCACCACTGAATGTAATTACATTATGCTAATAAATGCTAATCAGGTCAATCAAAAAAATTTTTTATTTGCCTTTAGTGGGTTTCAATCCTTTAAGACCGTACTGTCAGCTTATAATATTAAAATTTTTACACCTAATTGATTATGGTCTTACGTATGAAATGATTATTATTCCAATAAACTTTTGGTTTTAAACGACGCAGGGTTTCTGAACGAGGTGATATTTTCTAAACATTGATTATTCACACTAATTATTTCAACAAAAAACAGAACCTTATTTCAAGATAATATCTCATAATTTTGGCTTATTATGTCATTATTTGGACAATATCTCAGTGTTTTTCACATCTTGATCTCATTATTTTGAATTTACAGAGACACTAAGTATAAACGTTCTAAAACAATGAGATAGTATCAAAAAAGGAAGTGATAGTTCAGTGGTTAAGGTGTACTGATCGGAAGGTCATAAGTTCTGCCCCTGAGAAAGTCCATTAACCCTCAATTGCTCAGCTGTATGAATGAGATAAATGTAAGTCGCTGACATCTGCCAAATGTCATAAGTGTAAAACCCAAAACAATGAGGTACTGTCAGAATGAGATACTAAGTCAGAATATTAAGATATTCAAGGCTTCAAACCAGGGATAACAAAATAAATGAGTAAAATAACATGTTACTTAGTCAACAAGATAATATCTTGTTATGTGATGTAATATCTACCATCTTAGTACAAGACAAATGACCTTAACAAGACTTCAGTACTTCAAGATATTATCTTGTGCTTCAGGGTTTTGTGCTTTAAGCAGTACTATAGATTCTAGATTATAATCTTTAATTAGGACATTTTACATGATTTCTTTATTTGGATAGTATCTCATTATTTTGACTTGATATCTCATTATTCTTACACTATCTCATTATTCTTGCACTATCTTATTATTCTGACTTTGAATCAAATTATTTTACAGTATCTCATTGTTTTGATTTTTTTCGGACTGACAACTGCCGCTTACAGTTCTAGATTAAGTCATCGATCAGGATATTATTACTTTTTTATTGTCTTTTTTTTAAGTATTTATTCTAAATTGAGTCAGAATATTTCCAAATAATAATAGAAGTACTTTGCTTATATTCTTTAAGTCTTTATTCTTTATATCCTTTTCTAGCCACAAAATTACAGAGCCGTTACATCAAACCTTGTCATTCAGCTCCTTGACTCATTGTGATTCCTTCATTTGATTCGATTCATTCGAGTCACTCTGAGGAAACAAATCATTTGCTGATCGCAGCAGCAGAATTTTCCATAGTCTATCAAATCTGAATAGAAATATATGTGATCTGTTCAAATCACAAGAAGGCTGACATTTCTATAGTGCTTTAATCACACTCTCATCATAATCTCTTCACAACTGGTGATCGTGAATCATATCGTATATGACCAGAGTGGCCACTTGTAACACAAGGGAAAAGGTCGAGATCGCAATATATGATATAGAGAAGAACCAAGAACAATGCAGTTAAAGCCATTTCTTTTAAATCATAAACAAAATCATGCCTCAGCTGTGCGAACAGAGTAGCTGGAAATCTTATTGGAATGAAGCCAACTGAATGTTTATTATCCCTGAATACATTCACAAGGAGATTTATCCTTGATTTATGGATCGTTTTGAAAGCAAAATGGCATCATATCGCAATTTCTGTCCTCGTTCAGGAAGCGACACTCGTACCGACTCAAATTCCGAACGTTCATCGCGTATGAATAAGTTATGAGCTGCTCCGAGAGCCGGCGTTTTATGATTGATGTGGTTAATAACAAAGCCTTTCGGAAGAACGGTTATCTAATATGCTAACACTAATTCGAGAGTGTTAGCTATCTACTCTAATGGATAACAAAACACTTCATATATTTAGATAAGACTTAATAGGACATCGCTTAAAACCCATTTCCTTTATCTTAGAACTGCGGTCGTTTCTGCTTCCAGCTCTGTGGTGTATATACAGAAAGAAAGGGAAAGAGAGAGAGAGTGAGAGAGAAAGAGAGCGAGAGAGAATGTAAAGGAAAATTCCACCTTGATAACTGATAACGTTGAAATATTTGTGAGGCGTTTAGCGGTTCTGGTGCTAATTCTTTGGCTTGTATTGTATGTTGTTATATTTGTGATGTGTTTAGCAGTTCTTTTTGCTAGCTCAAGCATAATTTTATTAATAGGAGAAAAAATATATATATATAAATAAAAAAACAAATGCAACCACCACCATGTTTCATGCAGATCCCAATTTTGGGTAGAGAGTGGAGACAAACGCTGACCTCAAAATCCCAGCTTTACTTTACGGCTTTATGGCAGAAACTCAGTTCGGCTAGTTAGCTTTCTTTACGAAGATGAAGAGAGCTATGGTGTTGATGTCAGTATTTGCATTATCATTGAAGCTTTGGAAGCTGATCTGTTTGCCCAGAGTGTATAGATGATGTGTAGAGACATCTGAAGATACTAAAGGACTAAAGCTCCGCACTCTTAAGGGCTAAATCACACTGAAACCGTTGTCAGTGGCTAGTCGAACGGCATTATGGGTAACGTAGGAAAGTAAAAGTTTACACTCAGGACGTTATTAATAAATACGTCTCACAAATGGTTTCAGGGAAAGTTTTTTTCTCCTGTTGCCTAAACAGGAAAGTGCACATTACTCGCGCCACGCTGGAGTGCCTGAACGGTGACTACGAGGTGGAGCCAGGAAACGGGCGAGAGAGGAACGCCTTCCTGCAGAAACACGACATCGAGACCTTCTTTATAGTGCCATCTCACCGCAGAAAGGTGTGTGTGTGTGTAAAATCTTACTTTTAAATGCGTGTGTATGGGAATTCGAGGATTTGTGGGATTTGGAGGCGTCTCTGGTGAAAGAACGTTCCTCGATCTAATCAATCTGCTTCACATGCTTAGACAAATCATGTTTAACCAGCATTAATGCTGTAATCGAAATACAACTAAGATACAGATATTATATTGTGAATGAGTTTCTCAAAAATCTCTTCGATTCTCTCCCGCACTACCGTTACGACTGGAAATGAACTATAACACTTGTGTAAGCAGCTTTTTTGTAGGAATCGAGAAGCGTCCTCTTATCGAGCCTCTTAGCTAATCCTCTTAACATGAATTCTGATGTATGAAACGTAGAGAAAGACAAACGTGAGAAGCTCTTTAATAAGCCATAAAGTTTAAACACTATGTGCTGGATTTGTTCTGCTGGATAATTTCCTTTTTTAACAAAAAAAAAATGTTTTTTTGTTGCTTTATTTGCTTCATTCTCTCTTGCTTTCAGGACCAACGGTGGTTTAGTGTCAGCTATAGTACCAGCTACGATTCTTAGCCAGAACATGATGTTTTTATTTATACAGCTACAGCATCATATGAGGCTTGTACTGATTTATGCTGTTTCCTGTTTGTCTTTACTCTCAGATCTTTCCCGGATTGATCCTTTCCGACATCAAACCTGCCAAAAAGATGAAGTTTAAAACGGTGTGCTACCTGCTGGTGCAGCTCATGCACTGCCGTAAGATGTTCAAGGCTGAGATCCCCTTTTCCAACGTGATGAACTGTGAGGACGGGGACAAGGTAATGAAACACTGTGTGTGTGTGTGCGTGTGTGTGTGTGTGTGTGTGTGTGTGTGTGTGTGTGTGTGTGGTCACTGGTTACAGTTGCGTTGTGGCTACGATTGTGTCGTTATATTACTCTTATGTTTTAGTTAGAATATACATATATTATTACATTATTATAATATAGCTACATTATCAGTGTAACAGTTCTAATATAGATAGTTGTATAACATAACAAGGTTATAAAATGGTTATCATCGAAGCATCTATAACATGGTAATGATAATGCAACAGTTGGATTATTTCTGTAACAGTTACAATACGGTTACGTTTTTGTTTTAAAGGATATAATATGAACTCTAACGTTGTAACGGTTATAACTTGGTCGCGTAATCATTTTAGTGGTTTTAATACAGATACTTTATTATTGTAGTGGCAATAAAGAATGTTTTCATCATCGTAAGGGTTATAATAAGCTAATAAGCTATATAATAAGGGTTATAATAAGTCATCACTGTAATGCTGTTACTACGGTCATGTTATTGCTGTAACATGAGAGATCTAACAGTTGGCTATGTTAGGGTTGTAACATTGATTATTATCAGAGCAATGGTCATGAATATGTTGTAGTTGTATCAGTTAGAATATTGTTGTATTATTGTTATGGTTGTCGTTACATTAAGATCATTTTATAATTACATTAAAATACATTGGTCCAAATGCAGCCATCAACTGTAGTGGGTCTCACACACACACACACACACACACACACACACACACACACACACACACACACACACACACACACACACACACACACACAGGATCACAGGAATGTGTTTCCATTCGCACCGTCCCACTTTCACTTCTCTTTCTTTCTCACCCGCCTCCCCAGTGTGATGTTCCTCAGCAGTACACATCCAACCTTCTTCTTCTTCTTCTTCTTCTTCTTCCTCTTCTTCATCTTCTTCTTCTTCTTTTTTCTTCTTCTTCTCCATCTGTCTGTATGTCTCTCTCTCTCTCCCTCCTTGTACATCTCTATAATTACCTCTGTCTGTCTTCTGTGTTCTCTCCCTCTCTTGTTCTCTCACACTGCTGTGAATGACCTTTTTTAGCGAGCACTCTTTTCTCTCAGTGGAGACTTCCTCTGATATGCCTCAGTATTGATCGCGGAGGCTTCCTGATGTGAAGGAAGTAGGGTTTTCCTTTATTTTTAGCTCTGTTTTCTTTAACCAAAAATATCTGCAGCCCTATCTGGTTCTGCTTATTCATTTCCTGGTACATGTTAATAACAGAATGTATTCGAGCTCCTGGATGGAGTAAAAGGTCTGACAAGGTTTCCGGGAATCTTGCATGGCAAACATTTTTTCCAACATTGTAGAAAAAAAAAACAGCCAGAATGGCATGAAATTATTAAGCGATGCTGTAAATCTGTTTAGATTGAGAATATCAAGATATTTACTTACTTAAATTTTATTTAAGTATTTATATTTAAGTACTTCTGTCCTGCCCTGTGTCCACAGAGGAGAGTTCTGCGATCGGCTCCGGAGAAGCTGCGTAATCGGACCTCGGTTGCGGCCAACGTGACCCAGAACAGCCCCGGCACGAGGGTCAACCGCTACATCGGCCGCTTGATCGAGGCGCGTCAGACAGAGTCGGACACAACTGACTTAAACTTCCTCACGCTCATGTACAAGTGCTCGGAGCGGGAAAAGAAGGTGAGCTGCATTATCATCACATCTGCAATTCCCAAACATTAACATTATTGAGCCTCAAATTAGATCCTCATCTGGGTCAGAAAAGTCCTGATGTACAGTGGTTTGAAAAAGTGTTTGCCCCCTTCCGGATTTTTTATTTTTTTATTTTTTTGCACATTTGTCACACTTTCAAGTTTTATACCAAACAAATTTAAATATTAGTCAAAGATCACGCAAGTAAATGAAGGTTTTTATTATTAAGGGAAAACAAAAACTAAACCCACACATCCCTGTGTGAAAAAGTGTTTGCCCCCTGTTAAAACATGACTTAACTGTGGTTTATCACACATGAGTTCAAGTTCTCTAGCCACACCCAGGCCTGATTACTGCCACACTTGTTTGCAATCAAGAAATCACTTAAACTAAGACCTGACCGACAAAGTGAAGTAGAGCCAAAGAAATTCAGGGACAAATGAGAAAGAAAGTAATATAGCATAACCTAAAGGCTCGTCTCAGATTTGCCAGAAAAGGTCTTGATGATCTCTAAGACTTTTGGGAAAATACTCTGTGGACTGACGAGACAAAAATGTAACATTTTGAAAGGTGTGTGTCCCATTACATCTGGTGTAAAAGTAACACCGGATTTCAGAAAAAGAACATCATACCATACCATCGTAAAATATGGTGGTGGTAGTGTGATGGTCTGGGGCTGTTTTGCTGCTTCAGGACCTGAAATACTTGCTGTGATACTGTAAATAGAACCATGAATTCTGCTGTATATCAAAAAATCCTGAAGGACAAAGTGTGGCCATCTGTTCCTGACCTCAAGCTGAAGTGAACTCTGGTTCTGCAGATGGACAATGATCCAAAACACACCAGCAAGTCCACCTCAGAATGGCTGAAGAAAAACAAAATAAAGACTATGGAGTGGCCGAGTCAAAGTCCTGACCTGAATCCTATTCAGATGCTGTGGTATGACCTTAAAAATGCGGTTCATGCTCCAAAACCCTCCATTGTGGCTGAATTACAACAATTCTGCAAAGATGAGTGCACCAAAATCCCTCCACAGCACTGTAACAGACTCATTGCTAATTACCACAAACGCTTAGTTGCAGCTCTTGGTGCTAAGGGTGGCCGGAGCAGTTATTAGGTTTAGGGGGAAAGGACTTTTTCACACAGGGCCATGTGGGTTTGGATTTTGTTTTCCCTTAATAATAAAAACCTTCATTTAAAAACTGCATGTTGTGTTTACTTGTGATATATCTTTGACTAATATTTACATTTGTTTTATTATCTGAAACAATAAAGTGTGACAAACATTATAAATAAATAAATAAATAAATAAATAAATAAATAAATAAATAAATAAATAAATAAAGGAAGGAACAAAGGGGGCAAACACTTTTTCACACCACTGTATTCCATTTACATGACATAAAGGGAAAGCATTTTCAATCTCTACATATCCTCTCTGATTTATGTTATGGATAAAAATGTGTGACATTTCCAACTGTAGTGAGAAAAGAACAGAAATCCTGTTTACTCCAAACTCACAAACTCACTCGGGATATCAGTAAACATTTCCTGAACAGAATTTTATATCTGATCTGTGCTGGAGCACAGCGGATATTTTGACAGCCGGTTTCTGATTACAGATGGAATCGATTTAGGAATCGATGCAGCACGTAACTTTCCAATAGAATCTATCTTTCAGCATGTGAAAGGTTTAGTGTGAGAGTCAGATTTTTTTTTGGAAAAAAATGCTCCTTCCAGAACATCCTCTTTCCAAAGAAAACACATAAACAAAAAAGCATAAGATATGAAATGACCAAAAGGCCATGACACGAGTTGATTCACAATAACGGCTTCACAAATTGATTAAAATATATTCATCTTTCAAATATTTGTGAATACGTTTCTAAATTCTGCCAGAAATCTGATTGAATCGATTGACATTTTAAGCAGAGCTCCAAAGTCGACTAAACCGCCCGCTTTCCTTCTCCTCATTCTCGGGCTCCGAATGTCACGTTGGTTTCCTTCGAATGCTACGGAATAGCTTTTTAACTGTAATGATTACTTCCTTTAAAGGTCTTAGCATGTATTCAGACGTTGACACACCATCCTCAGCCAAAAATCACCTCAGCAACGGCAGAAAGCTTTGCCTCAGGTGTGAATTACTCATTAAATCTGTAGATCGTTTCAGTAAGAAGATTTTTTTTTTCACTTTCCACCTGATATTTAAAGTGTGACTTTGGTTATATTGTTTCAGTGTAAGATTTAAGAAGTAAGAAATAAAACACTTCAGGATGAAGTGTGATGAAGCAGAGTTACAGTTATCACCCTGAACTTGATCCTGAAGTCTTTTATTCCTGTTCCAGTTATTACAAAGTAATTTAAACCTGTTTATGGCTACAAGACAGGATTGCTATGTTCATGTTACACAGATATTACAGCAGCTATAAGAATACAACAAACTATAAAGGCTGGTACACTGCTGACACTGGAGACTCCTTCCCTAAATGCTAAATAAACAACATCTTGTGCTGTCAGCGATGCGGGGATAAAAACAGACCCAAATGCAGGACAGCTAAAATAAACTGAATTTATTAACTTAAAAAAACACGAAACAGAGACAGGGACTTGACAAACGACATGACAAGGAACGAGACAAAAGACGTCAAGGATTCCGCGCTGCCATAGGCAACGTGCTACGGCTAAATAGACATGACAATTAACACATGAGGAACAGGTGTGCAGAGGCGGGGAGGAAGGGACAAGGGCGGGGCAGACATGTGACGCAGAACTTAAACAAAAGCATGTGGCCAAAGTCTGGGCTGGATCCTGACATGTTCAGACAAAAAGTCACCATACAGTATTCCAAAGCTATCGCTACCTAAACAACACTGCAATCGTACAAACGTGTGAGCTGTAGCAGTACTACTGTCAGAGCTGCTGTTATAGACTTCTGACCAATAAGTTTAGAGATAGCGCACACACACACACACACACACACACACACACACACACACACACACACACACACACACACACAGAATACAGATACTATTAAAAGTATCTCTGTTTTCTTCGCAGTATCACCTCATCCATGACGAGCACTTCACCAGCGCTGTGGTGCTGTCGCTAATCCTCTCTGCCTTGTTAGGCCTTGTCTACCTTCTCATCATGCCACAGTAAATCTGCAATCTATTTTCTTAGCACTCGCCCTGGCTGCTAAGCTGATCCGAACAGTGTTTGCTAGTATTCTCATTTCTCAGATGATCAGCCATAGACGTTTAGAGGAAATACCATTTTTCTTGCTAATGACATACTTTGTGTATGCTAAATTATCTGTTAACATCACATGGTTTTTCTCTTTCTGTTTGCTGAACCTCAGGGGGACAGTAGTGTTGGTGTTGCTGGTGTTCTGCATCTGTTTCCTCGTAGCTTGTATCATGTACCTGCATGTCACTAGAGTGCAGGTAAACTATGAAACTTTCATGATTTTCTACTCTGCAAGTCATTTTTTTTAGTTGCTAGTTCATGCATGGCTAACTACAGAAGGATTTACAGTACCACAATTTAGAACTTTTCCAGGTAAAAACTAGATGGTTTCAATTATTATTATTTTTTTATTTGGGATGTTAATAGCTTGTGTGCAAAACCTAGAGACGTCCACATCTATGATTTCGATTTTTGACTCGGTTAGCACTTTGGTTAGCGGCTAAAATCTCATCCAGGCATCACGACTTCATCCAGATAAGCTTTATCTTACAAATTCATGGGCGTGTGTCTTGTCAGCTTTGAACAAAATGACAAATATTTTGAGTAAAATTGAGTTATCTAAAAGCTTAATAATGATTTAAAAGAAGAAACACTGACATGCTTCAAAGTCAATTTGTGCTAATCGTTTAACTTTGTACAGAATAAAGTCGTTATCGAGTTTGCTGCTTGTAATTGCTATATGTGGATTTATGAATTTGAATTCTGTGTGTGTGTGTGTGTGTGTGTGTGTGTGTGTGTGTGATAGTGTTTTCCCGGCTGCCTCACCATTCAGATCCGTACAGTCCTGTGCGTGCTAATAGTGCTGCTAATCTACTCCGTGGCACAGGCGTGCGTGGTAAGGCTTTGTTTTTATCATCAACATCAAAGTTAAAAGAAACATTATATAAAACATTAAACATATTAAACACGTTTACACTGAGCTATTTTTTCTTAAATGTAAAAGCTAATGTGATGCTTTATTTTCAGTTAGCGATTAGCAGTTGTGTAAGATGGTGTATGTGATAGCATAGTTGCTATTAATGGAGCATACATGGTGAAAGAAATAATATTGTGAGTTCATCTGTCCGAGTGAAATAAGGATGTGAGAGTAAAGTGGTGTTTAAGTCCAGATGAGTGTGTCACAGCTGCTTCCTGTCCAGGTGGGCTGCATGCCCTGGCTCTGGGCCTCCACCTCCAACACCTCTATAGTGATCATAGACATAGTGGGTGGAGCTAACCGCACCATGCCGGAGCTGCCCTGCGACGGGGTGCAGTACGCCTTCCTGGCGTGTGTGGTAGCCACGGTTACCATGGCGCTGTTCCTGCGAGTGTCCTGGCTGCCCAAGCTACTCCTGCTGCTCCTGCTGGCTGTCAGCTTCATCACTGTGCTGGAGCTGAGTGGATATCGCCGAACCGTGACCGGGTCAGAGTTCATACATCTGTGTCTGTGTGTGTCAGAAAGAAGGAAATAAAGAAAGGTAGGAAGACAGAAAAAAATAGGGAGGGAGGGAGGGAGGGAGGGAGGGAGGGAGGGGAGAGACGAGGACAGAAAGAAAGAAAGTCTTAATCTGAGATGCAGCTCATCGCCCAGGGATTGATATTTATTTTTTTTGGAAATAATTGTATGTAAATAATTTATAATCTGCCTAATCTGTCTAGAATAATCTAATCTACCTGTTACAATCGAACTACATAATCCCTGTTATAATCTATTTTTTGAATTGAACTATATCTAATCTAATCTGTCTAATCTACCTTAATAAATTGAATCTGTTTAATATATCTAAATACTCTAATCTACATAAACAAGCTGTGATCTATGCTGTAATCTATTCGTCAAACTGATCTAAATGATCTGATTTATTTGTCTAATGCACAAAAATCCAATTGCTCTATCTAATCTACCTGTCTAATCAAAACAATCTTTCTATCTACCTAATAACCTAATATAGTAATAATATATAATAATCCAATCTGTCTGTCTATCTGGTCTATCTAAAAAGTCTAATCTATGTAATTGAGTTTCGATTTTGATATTTAGACAGAATCAGATTTAAGGACAGAGAACAGAGCTGAGAGTCAGACAGTTAGCTTTGTTTAAGATTCAGAAAATCCTAAGTCAGTGAGTAAATCCTTCTTTTATTCATCCATAAGTTAACAAATCCCTAGAGGCGATTACACACACGCACACACAGCATAAACATTAATCACTGTAATGAGTCCATGTGTATCTTCCTTTAGCTAATGCTGCTCTTTCAGAACATGCTATTTTTGATAGTGAGCTACCCAGTATGTAGGTGTAGTGTGTGTGTGTGTGTGTGTGTGTGTGTGTGTGTGTGTGTGTGTGTGTGTGTGTGTGTGTGTGTTGAACCTAAATATAAGTCACTGTGTTCTCTTACAATTCTCAGCTCCAGCCCTCTTTTCAAACATCTACAGCTGTTTGAGAAATCGGCCATGGGTCAGGTTGAGAGAGATTTCCATAATAATGCTAATTAAAAGGCATTTAAATGTCTCTAATGGAGTTGTGTGTTTAAGCGCTTCCCCTTTTTTTAATCGACCTCTCCAAAGTGTTTGAAGACGAGCCGAGCTTCATTAGAGCCACATATAATCAATCAGGAAAACAAAACATTCACCCACTCAGAACAGCAGCCTTTTACATAACGCAGAGAGGGAGAGATGCAGGGATGGATAGATGGACCCCAAGAATTACCAGCACATTTCCTAAACATGATAAATTGTATAATTGTCTTTAAGATTGTTTTAGCTGAGGTGAATGTAATCTCTGAAAGACAGCCAGACAGACAGACAGACAGACAGACAGCCGGCCAGCCAGCCAGCCAGACAGACAGCCAGACAGACAGACAGCCAGCCAGCCAGCCAGACAGAGAGACAGCCAGTCAGCCAGACAGCCAGCCAGACAGCCAGCCGGCCGGCCGGCCAGACAGACAGGCAGGCAGGCAGACAGGCAGGCAGACAGACAGGCAGACAGGCAGGCAGACAGGCAGGCAGACAGACAGGCAGACAGGCAGGCAGGCAGGCAGACAGGCAGGCAGACAGACAGGCAGACAGACAGACAGGCATGCAGACAGACAGACAGACAGACAGGCAGGCAGGCAGACAGACACAGACAGACAGACAGACCAGGCAGACAGGCAGACAGACAGACAGGCAGGCAGACAGACGGACGGACAGACAGACAGACAGACAGACAGACAGACAGACAGACAGACAGACAGGCAGACAGATAGTTATTAGAAAAGGAAAAAGGAAAGAAGGGTGTAAACAGTATAGATAAAAAAAATACAAGAAATGATAAAGAAGAAACACACACATGCCTTTTACAATATAATCTGTACATGTTATAGTTTTCTTGTTGGTTCCTGCTTTTTTGTCTCAGCTTGACCTTCATTGTACCGCTTTTTATCCGGTTACATTTCATCACATACACTTTACTCCTGTACACTCCACATTCCACCCTCCAGACTCCACACTACAGATTAGAGACTCCACACTACAGACTACACACTATGGACTACAGACTCCAGACAACAGACTCCACACACTACACTACAGACTCCACACTACAGACTCAACACTATAGACTACAGACTCCAGACTCCACACTATAGACTACAAACTCCAGACACCACACTATAGACTACAGACTAAGCACTCCAGACTCAGCACTCCAGACTCCACACTATAGACTACAGACTCCAGACTCCACACTCGACTCAGCACTCCAGACACCACACTATAGACTACAGACTCCAGACTCAGCACTCCAGACACCACACTATAGACTACAGACTCCAGACTCAGCACTCCAGACACCACACTATAGACTACACACTCCAGACTACACACTCCAGACTCCACACTCCAGACTCCACACTCCAGACTCAGCACTCCAGACTCCACACTATACTACAGACTCCAGACTCCACACTATAGACTACAGACTCCAGACACCACACTCCAGACACCACACTATAGACTACAGACTCCAGACTCAGCACTCCAGACTCCACACTATACTACAGACTCCAGACTCCACACTATAGACTACAGACTCCAGACTCAGCACTCCAGACTCCACACTATAGACTACAAACTCCAGACTCCACACTCCAGACTCAGCACTCCAGACTCCACACTATAGACTACAGACTCCAGACTTCACACTATAGACTACAGACTCCAGACTTCACACTATAGACTACAGACTCCAGACTCCACACTATAGACTACAGACTCCAGACTCCACACTATAGACTACAGACTCCAGACTCAGCACTCCAGACTCCACACTATAGACTACAGACTCCAGAATCCACACTCCAGACTCAGCACTCCAGACACCACACTATAGACTATAGACTCCAGACTCCACACTATAGACTACAGACTCCAGACTCCACACTATAGACTACAGACTCCAGACACCACACTATAGACTACAGACTCCAGACTCCACTCTATAGACTACAGACTCCAGACACCTCACTCCAGACTCTAAACTATAGACTACAGACTCCACAATACACACTCCAGACTCCACACTTCAGACTCAGCACTCCAGACACCACACTATAGACTCCGCACTACAGACGCCACACTACAGACTCAACACTATAGAGTACAGACTCCACACTATAGACGACAGACTCCAGACTCCACACTCCAGACTCTGCACTCCAGACTCCACACTACAGACAACGGACTACAGACTCCAGACTCAGCACTCCAGACTCCACACTATAGACTACAGACTCCAGACTCCACACTATAGACTACAGACTCCAGACTCTACACTATAGACTACAGACTCCAGACTCCACACTCCAGACTCAGCACTCCAGACTCCACACTATAGACTCCAGACTCCAGACTCCACACTATAGACTACAGACTCCAGACTCCACACTATAGACTACAGACTCCAGACTCCACACTATAGACTCCAGACTTCACTCTATAGACTACAGACTCCAGACTCCACACTATAGACTACAGACTCCAGACTCCACACTATAGACTACAGACTCCAGACACCTCACTCCAGACTCCACACTATAGACTACAGACTCCACAATACACACTCCAGACTCAGCACTCGACTCAGCACTCCAGAGTCCACACTATAGACTACAGACTCCAGACTCAGCACTCCAGACTCCACACTATAGACTACAGACTCTAAACTCCACACTCCAGACTCCACACTATAGACTCCAGACTCCAGAATCCACACTCCAGACTCCACACTATAGACTCCAGACTCCACACTATAGACTACAGACTCCACACTATAGACTACAGACTCCAGACTCCACACTCCAGACTCAGCACTCCAGACTCCACACTATAGACTACAGACTCTAGACTCCACACTCCAGACTCCACACTATAGACACCAGACTCCACACTATAGACTACAGACTCCGGAATCCAAACACCAGACTCCACACTATAGACTCCAGACTCCACACTATAGACTACAGACTCCACACTATAGACTACAGACTCCAGACTCCACACTATAGACTACAGACTCCAGACTCCACACTATAGACTACAGACTCCAGACACCACACTATAGACTACAGACTCCAGACACCACACTATAGACTACAGACTCCAGACTCCACACTATAGACTACAGACTCCAGACACCACACTCTAGACTCCAAACTATAGACTACAGACTCCACAATACACACTCCAGACACCACACTATAGACTCCGCACTCCAGACTCCACACTACACATTCCACACTACAGACTCCACACTATAGACTACAGACTCCACCCTTCTACACTTCACAACTTTAGACTGTGGGCTCCAGACATTATACTCTACACTCCAGTACTCCTATACTCTAATTTCCCTGGGCT
>NC_062518.1:44169986-44202486 GCF_022655615.1 Tachysurus fulvidraco
ATTCTGTTTAACCTGCTCCCAGTTCATGTGGCTCAACACTTCTTAATGTCCAATCCCAGGAACATGGTGAGGGGCAACAAGGCTGTACAAAGCCTCATGATCCACATGGGGATGTGACAATGTCAGCTGTAACAAGTGACAGTGTGTGGAACTTAACATTTTTTGATTCTTCCATCTGGGTTTGGGATACACCCACACCCACACACATACACACCCACACCCCCACCCCCACCCCACCCACACACACCCACACGCACCCACACCCCCCCACACACACCCACACACATACACATACACACACATACACACACCCCCACACACACACCCACACACATACACACCCACACACATACCCCCCCCACACACACACACATACACACTCACACACATACACCCCCCACACACACAACCTGCTTAGAGTTTTGCACCATGTAATCAAATATGAAGTAACTGCGCTTTAACATTATAGTACTAGTACACAGTACTAACAAAAGGAAGTTATTTATTTATTTATTTTTATTTACATATGTACTTACAGCTATATCTACTAGTACATTAAAACACAATTCATTTTTAATAATATTCATTTGTTTTATTTGTTTGTTCCTATCACAGTACTTAAATTGTTGTTTTTATTCTTATTTATTTATTTATTTATTTATTTGTTTGTTTGTTTATTAAGGGCTGACACATACATAGTAACTGCAATTACATTTGCTTCAGAAAAAAAATAAATAAAAAAATAATATATATATACTATATGTATGTATATATATATATATAATTTATTACTGTATTTAAAAAAACATGCATTCAAAAATATAAAAAAAAGATTAGGTATATTTTATGGTGGGTGCAAAAACTTTTGCATATACCTTTACTTAAGTTTGTTCATTGTTTCTTTGTTTATCCCTAGGATCTATATTACCAGTCCTACTCCCAGGTCGGCGTGCTCTTCGCCTCCATTCCCAACTTCAACGACTTCTACATCGAGCTGGATGGAAACAACATGGGTGTGGAGTGTCTGCGTCTCCTCAACGAGATCATCGCTGATTTCGACGAGGTCAGTCTCCGGTCATGTTTTTTTTCCCCGTCGTCCAATCAGAATCAACTGGTCCTGCACTGGATGAGGTCTTAATGTAGCCTGTGTTCTGTTCATTTCCCAGCTTATGGACAAGGAATGCTACAAAGACATTGAGAAGATCAAAACCATCGGCAGCACGTACATGGCAGCAGTGGGTTTGGTTCCCACTACAGGCAGCAAGGTGAACGCTCTTCTGTGTGCTTCTACTAGTAACAAACCCTGTCCTGGTTGTCTGGGAGCCTCAGCATCAATCGTTTGAACAGTTTCTTTTCTCTTGATTGGAAGCAAACGTCTTCTTGAAATCAGCCTGTACACAGATATGCTTTACATTAGGGTATATTGTACTAGAGTGTTTATAGAGAATGTGGTGATTATTATTATTATTATTATTATTATTATTATTATTATTATTATTATTATATGTTTGTTTTTTATTAGTAAAAACAATATTTCTAAAGTTCTAAATTGATTGTTTTATTTCACTTGAGGTGTTATTAGATAGATTTATTTGTTTTTTTAAAACATTTATTTAGTTAATGTCTGTTTGTTTTTGTTAATGTGCAAGGCGATATTAAAAGCGTTTATTTATTTATTTGTTTGTTACTAGCAAAGTTAGTTTGTTATTTTGTTTGTTTGTTTGTTTGTTATGGGATGATTCCAGTTTTTTCCATCTACCTGTACTGTGTATCATCAATGAAAACGAACAGAGTGACCTTCACAGCAGATATGCTTTACATTAGGGAATATTATACTAATTAAAGTCTTTACTGTCATGTTCCAGGTAAAAAAGTCCATTTCAACTCACCTTAGCACAATCGCAGACTTCGCCATCGAAATGTTCGACGTCCTCGATGAGATCAACTACCAGTCTTACAATGACTTTATCCTGAGAGTGGGTAAGCTGTAGCCATGCACGTGGAAGACTCATGTGCTGGAAGATTGGTAGATGGAAGATTCCTGTCAGGGTATTTATGTGTTTTTATCCCTCATAGGTATTAACGTAGGTCCAGTGGTGGCCGGGGTTATTGGGGCTCGCAGGCCTCAATACGATATCTGGGGCAACACTGTAAACGTGGCCAGCCGTATGGACAGCACCGGAGTCCCGGGAAAGATCCAGGTCCACGTGCCTTTCTTTCTTCATAACTTCATTTATTTATTTTTTTTCATTTATTTCGATTTCTCGACTTGATTGGTTTAAATCCACATCACAATATTCAATGTTATAGCAACTAGAGAGGAGAAGCTCATACATCCAATCTTACTTAGCTACTTCCAGCTACTTTTATGTGTAACAATGAAAATTAAAATAGCGACCGTTAATAACATCACTTTATGATGGTGAAGGAAACATATCATATATTTCTTTATTTGTTTATTTATAGTTTTCTTTTTCTTTCTTTCTTTTTTTTTATTAAAAGCACAAAGCTGTCTTAATTTTTTTTTTTAGTTTGTACATAGCAAATTATGATTTTTTTGGGGGGGGGTAGATCCTATTTATTTATTTATTTATTTATTTATTTATTCATTAATTACTAAAAAAAAACAATAATTGAAAACTCCTATATTTATTTGTTTATTTTTATTTGTTTTATTGATAAAGCACGGATATTATTTGTTTGTTTTTAGCATTGTGCCAGCAATGTTTATTTATTTATTTCTTTATTTAAGTGGAAGGCATTATTAAAAGTATGTATTTTATTTGTTTGTTTATAGCACAGTACTCGCAAACAATTTTGTATATTCTCTGTAATGTAACCAGCTAGATTTTCTTGTCTTTATAATTATAATATTTGGTCATTTCTACCATGGTGTTATTGGAAAAGAACCGGTACAATGGAGAATGTCCCAAGTTCATCTCCAAATAATAACCTTATCCATTTCTCCTCTATAGGTGACAGAGGAAGTGCACCGGATTCTACAGAACGACTATGACTTGGTATGTCGCGGCAACATCAGTGTCAAGGGTAAAGGTGAAATGGTGACCTACTTCCTGGAGGGAAGGTCTCAAGGCGCAGGTCCGAGGGCACCTGAGAGGCGCAGGAGCACGTACGCCATAGGCCGTGCCGCCAGGGTCGGGGTCGGATCCGCACAAAGCTCCGCCCAAGGCCGCCCTGCGTCATATATCGTCCACGAGGAGGACGGTGAGGATGAGACCGAAGGGGACGAAGGAGAGGTTTAAGATGAGCATCAGCGTCAGTACGGAATGTCAGAAAGATAGATAATAAAGATCTTTCTTCGTACTGAGCCCAGGGACAAAGACGAGGCAGAACACCAGGCAAGTCCGCCGCGAAGATTTTACAAAGCTACAATGTGGAAATCTGAAAGTTGGAATTTTTGTCTTCCCTTTGTAACGTGATCGACAACCTGCTTGGGTTTCGGCGACTGAAATCTGCACACTCGTCTTTTTTTCCAATCAGAGGCACGGCTGGGGATCACAGACACACACACACACAAACACCCTGTTTAGCGGGTCGTTTTTGTGCACAAGCAAAATAAATAAACTTGAAATCGATAATTTATAATATTTACATCAGGACTGATGTTTTTTTTTTTTTCTGTATTGTACGCCAAGACTACCTGATTCGATGTAAATACTTTGGTGTTCTATAAAACCTTGTGTACATTTTGTATGCTGTTCAGTGAGATTGAGTGGTGCTGAGTGCGCATGCATGTGATCGAGACGTAACCGTCATAGCACAGACGACGTTTTCAAAGCAATTGATCGATTCTATAAAGCTTTATAGGCTTTTTTTTTTTCTTGGTGTCGCTAAATTTACGGATCTTTGTGTAGCTGTTGATTAATCAGGGAGGGTGTCCGACACCCAAACTGCTCTACTTGGTTTGGTATTTTTCAGGTTATTATGCGACTTGCCTTGCTGCACTGACGACTTTTCTAACTTGAGATTTTGCTTAACTTTCTTATCAGGGCACTTCTATTAGACATTAACAGACTTCACACGTGTACATGCGACTACAAGGACACGTGCTAACAACAAACTATAGACGTTATGTTTATAATGGATTCCTAATCACGTGTCGATGGTTTCAGAGGTTGTTAGCACAACGAGTATTATTAGCAAAAACGAAACACGATGATCATTAGCAAATTCTGAATATTTGAGTTCGGTTTTTGCTCTTGCTTTTTTTCAAGGCATGCTTTCACGAATGTTTTATCAATATAAAGTCACAGGGAGCTTTCACAGCTGCAGGCTTTAGTCAGTTTGAACAGAAAGACTATTAGCAAACACAAAAAAAACAAAAGGGGCTGAGAGTCTGGTTTCAGTTCTGATTACACTTCTGAATGAACCCTAGTGAGAAATCGATTTGAGTCTGAATCGACATTTCTGCATTAAAAGACTCGAACATGCCACAGGTTTTAGGTAACAGTCAGGGTTGCCAGGTCTCAGCAAATTTTCCAATCCAAAAAAATGTCCAAACAATGGAAAAGTGGAACAAAACAATCGGAAGAACGAAAGAAGGCATCCGAGACTCTGGTCACTCTCATTTCCAAGTGAATCCTTGTGACAAAGTGATTTGACTCAGGAAGTGAATCAAACATGCCGTACTGTAGATGTTGAGTTGCAGTCAGGGTTGCCAGCTCCCACCAAAATTTTCAGGGCAGAAAAATGGAGAAAAAACAACCAGAAACTGATTTGACACTGAATCGACTCTTTTGCTATGAAGTGAATCAAACTTGCTATGAGATTTGAGGTCTTAGCAAAATTTCTGAAAGAAAATAAATAAATAAATAAATAAATAAATAAATAAATAAAATAAAAAGTGAGATGATAATATTCGAATTTGACTGAGAAATTTGGTTGAAAAACAGCAACCATGGCAACCCTATTGAATCAAACTGCTATCCTGAGCCTCAAGGCGCAAACTGAACACTACTGACAAAATCTTTTAAATGTTTATAGACATTCATGTCATTATTTGACAATTTGTTTGGTTGTTTTCTCACAACTTCGCTTGACATTTTTTCCACATTTAGATTCCTACACACTGCTACACACTCCCTCCAGGACTGATTGCTCTTGCGACCCCAGAAATTTCATATGAAATCATGCAAATTGTTCAGAAACGTTTGCATTTATACAAATTCTCAGATTTTCATACCTGTCTTCACTGCATGGACTTTATAAACATAATCCTGTGCTTGTGAATTCAAGTAGGTTTCAGAAAAAAAAAACACACAAAAAAAACCTCAAGCTACAAAATTAAGCATTTTTCACCACAAACACACACACACACACACACACACACACACACACACACCCCTGCACAATCCTTGAGAGAAGTTTTTTTTAACCTAAATTACGTTTTGCACCAATAAAACACACAAGGATCGTCTACAATATACTGACAAATCACTGACACTGGAGACTTCAGCATATCAACAGGGTCAACACTGTCTATTTATTTATTTATTTATTTATTTATTTTAATTATTTTTTATTAATTATTATAAAAATATTATTATTAATTTTATCTGATTTATTTGAATGTTTATTCCAATGACAGTATACGGAATATAATTAATATAAACCTGCGATTCAAGGCAACTAATCAACACCTCCTGACCAAACAGAAGGCAGAATTCAGCAGGGTTCTAATATAGTATTCATTATTTAACGCAATTCTGTTATCGCTTGTTGTTTTGGTGTGTTAAAGCTTTGGTTTAATGACAGATTCATTTCAATTAAACATAAACGAAGAGTACAGAACTGAAGGATTACCACAGCTGCTCTGTTATTGAAAACTTTCTTGTTTATTCCATGATACTGAATCAATAATGATGTTTCTTTCACATGTTGCTCGATTTGTTTGACCGATCACGGACTTCCGATAATGAACCAGCCACGGACTGCTCGATCTCGTCCCGGACTGGACCGCATCAATAAAAAAAATGTTTTCTGCCTTATTTTTCAAGCTCTAGTGAATGAACTCTTTGCCTTGAAGCTAATGCTCTTTGATATGCAGATGTTTGTAAATGCAGTGGTGTGTGAAGCATCTTCTCTACAAAGCTGAGCAGTAGACCATTTTGTAATGAATACAGCACTGAAGTAAAAAACTCTTTCTCCACGGAGCTTGTGATTTTTCTTAGCGCAGGATGAGAAGTGTGTGAAATGAAATGAAGAAAAAAGAAGGAAGGATAAAAGAAATGAAAAGCTCACAATGCTGCTTAAGGACATTATTATTATTAATATAATTATTATTTTTATAAGGCATCAAATATCTTTCTTCTTCTTCTTCTTCTATAGACATTGTGTCACTAGCACCCCATAGAACCATCTGGTAAAAACCATCAGCTCAAATTTAGACCTAATTTTGGGGTCATATGTTTTTCATTGTTTGAAATATAAAATGTAAAAAAACCACTTGAAAGTATCCCTGGACCCTGTGTGCATCCCTGTACCTCGATTTCCACCTATTTAATTTTTTAAAGCTGTTTACTTTATAAACTTTATACATTAGATTAGGTTTGGTGATTTGAACCCTGAGGTTTGGGCCTGATTTTCATGATCTACATACAAGTGCTAATTTTAAATCAATCCATTTAGCATTAGTCAGCACAGCTTATGCTAATTATTAATACAACTACTACTACTACTAATAATAATAATAATAATAAGGTCCAAACAAACTTCACATCAATTCACAACGTCTAATAATAAATCATATTTAGGACATACTTACATACAAGTATACATGCTAATAGTTAGCTAAACGCTAACTAGCTTGTTAGCATCGCGGCTACTGGTTTACATAAACATAATATTTAGCCTGATGCTAACTAGCTTGTGATTCATTCAGAGATCTGAACAGTTTATATCATGAATGACTTTTATTAAACAACACACCAGATCCGTCTGAGGTCTAATGAATAAACCCCGTATTATGGTGACAGAATTAAATAAACTGGATAATCTGATGTCCGAAAGCATCCTTTAAACCTGTGCTGTGTTTTCTTTATAGTTTCGTGTGTTTCAGACAAACAGCTTCATGAGACGGATTAAAAACCTAAATAGCCACAAGTCTCCGAGGGCCCTCTAGTGGCTGAGTTACGGAGCTGCAGCTCCTCTGGTCCTTTGGACCTACTAATTCTAATTCTAATGATGGTGCACGGTGACGTCACATGGACAGAACTTCCACAGAACTTACACACGACGGTAAAGCACAAGGTTTTGGACTAAACCTCATCAGAGATCTTCACAGTTTGTATTGTTTATTCATCCTGCATTTCTATTCCAGTGTAGAAATGGCTGATTTGGACAAAAACCCTAAACTGGAGAGAGAGCAATCAGAGCCAGTGGCCTCCTGCATCAGTCAGGAGCTTATGGAGAAAGACAGCATGCTGAAAACAATGCAGGAGGAAAATGAAGTGATGGCTAAAAAGTTAAGAGAGCTTGAGGAGAATAAAGAGAGAATGGAAGAGATCAGAAAGGCAGAGCAGAGAAATAATCTGCGTGAAGAAATGAAGAGAGCTCTCACAGATTTTAAGCAGGAACAGATGGAGAGAGATCGAGCTATTCAGACGCTTTTGGAGGATTTGATCAGGATGCTAAAAAATCTGAAAGAAGCTCAGGCTCAAATAAATAAAGAGAAAGACACAAAAGCGAGAGATGGAACAGATGACAAGAATAAAGTAGTTACTCTGAAGTCAGGGGATGTGGAAACCATGTTTTTTGTAAGCAGAGAGCAGCAGGACAGAGAGGAGGCCGAGCTGGGGGACGAGAGGATACAAGAGCTTGAGAAGGAAAACCAGAGACAGAAGGAGCTCAGAAAAGTGGAGCTGAATAATCTGCAAGCAAACACGTGGAGAGAATTTAGAGGATTAAAGAAAGAGCTGGAGGAGAGAGAAATGGTTCACCTGGTACAGACAGAGGAATTACTGACAAAGATAAAGAATCTGGAGCGAAACCAGTCTCAGATAGAAGAAGATCTGTCTGATGCTATGATGGACTCAGAAAAGCAGACTGGAGAGATAGAGGAGAAAGACAACACAAAGGCAGAAGAGGATGAGGAGCAACTCACCCTGAAGGTGCGAGAGCTGGAGGAGAGGAACGCTGCACTTCTGCAACACATCTGTGAGCTTCAGGCTAACATCACACTCTTTGTGGAACGAGAAATGATAGCTGACTCGATGATACAGGTCTTACAGAAAGACAAAGAGGACCAAATGAAAGAGATAGAGATCTGGAAGAAACAGAGAATGTTATGGGAGGAGGCATCAGAAAGATGGGAGATAGACAGAAAGCAGATGGAGGAAGAGAAAGAGAGATGGAAGAAAGAAAAAGAGTGCTGGGAGAAAGAGAAAGAGTGCTGGGAGTATATTAAGCAGAACTGGCAGAAAGAGAGAGAGAACAGAATGAAAGAGAAAAAAGCCTGGGATGAAGAGAAAAAGACGTATCTGGAAGAGAGACGTTATATGAGAACTGCGTACGGTCCTATGTGGTTTTAGCGAGAGGAAGAAATGCACAAGTTTAATGCAGATTTTTCCATTTTTTCCAAATTCTTGACATTTCTTGTACTATTTTTTTGGACATTATACAGAGTTGTGGTGAGAATTATTGTTAACAAATGCATTTGGTAATTTGTAGGATGTTATTTTGACTGAAATGTTTATTCAGGTCACTCTCGTGTTACATGAAAAAATTATTAAAAAAAGATCTGTAAAATCAACAATTATTTAATAAATAATTAATTCATTATTATCAAGGTCCTTTTCATGAAATAGAGTACGAGACGGATGTTACATGAGAAGCAGCTTTAATTAAAGTCCAGACAAACAATTTAAAACATCTAATAATAGATCAGATTTCGGAATAATAATAATATATAGGATAGACTGATAGTTTATTGAAACTTTTTAAACGTTGCCATTAAATTGCCATATATAAAAAAATTTAAATGATAATACTTGAGTTAAGCTAAATTGTTAGCCAATGTAACTACTGGTTTATGTGATATAATATTTATCCTGATGCTAGCTAGCTTGTTAGCAAGCGAAGCTACTGGTTTACACTGTATAAGTTTTTATGCTAATGCTAGCTAGCTTGTTAGCAAACAAAACTACTGGTTTACACTGAATAAGTTTTTATCCTAATGCTAGCTAGCTTGTTAGCAAGCGAAGCTACTGGTTTACAGTGTCATTTCTTTTTTAATTCTGATGCTAGCTAGCTTGTTAGCAAACATGCACACAGGTTAATCCAATATAATAGAGCTTTGATATTTATTTATTTATCTATTTAATTTTTTGTTAATCAATTAATAATGCACATGAAACACCACATCACTCATTAATTCAGAGATCAGAAGTGGGACCTAAGCTAGAATATTATTTATTGTGCTGTGTTTTCTTTTTTTCTTTTAGTGTGTCCCATTAACATCTCTACACTTCACTACTGTACACAACTTCAAACTACACCACACTACTCATTTCCATATAAAAGACCCCAAGACATTGTTTTTACAGCAATATAGTGCTGAGTTTGCTGATTTAAAAGAGCAAAAGCTAAAACTTGAAGTTTCTTTGAATATTTCATTGAACTTACAGTTTTTAATAGCATTATTTTTTAGCATTTCAAACCGTGGCTTGCTAGAATTAATATTAAACGTTGGTGTAACTTATTACTGCATTGACAGAATTATAAAGAGAACGATATTCATTCATTCATTCCTTTCCTACCGCTTATCCGAACTTCTCGGGTCACGGGGAGCCTGTGCCAGGCGTCATCAGGCATCAAGGCAGGATACACCCTGGAGGGAGTGCCAACCCATCGCAAGGCACACACACACTCTCATTCACTCACACACTCACACACTACAGACAAAAAAGAGATGCCAATCAACCTACCATGTATATCTTTGGACCGGGGGAGGAAACTCCCGAGGCACGGGGAGAAAGTGGAAACTCCACACACACAAAGCGTTGGTGGGAATCAAACCCCCAACCCTGGAGGTGTAAGGCGAACGTGCTAACCACTAAGACACCGTGCCCCCAAGAACGATATTAAAAATCTTAATCGGAAATATATAAATATAAACTGGGTGATGTGACGTTACTGGGTAGAGTGGAAACCAGTAAGAGGAACAAGATGTTAAGTTCATATTCTATTATTGAAAAAAAAAAAAAAAAAAGATTTGCATTTATGAACTAGGGTTAAACAGAACTATCTAACTACTTATTTTTTTGATACTGGTTAACTCTTTTATTCCTGGCGGATAAATCAATAAAAACAAATGATAGTATCAATCAGTTTTCAATCAGTAGTCTGTGAGTCTGATTTAAAATGAGTGAGGACTAATTACACAGAATTTTAGTGGCTGAAGATCAAATAGCTTATAAACAAACACTTGGAGCATCTCAGAGAGCAGAAATGAGTTTGATATCATTTACTTCAAGGATACAAACATTTATGTGAAATAAAACTTTTTTTTTTTCTATGAATATATCATCCATAGTATTCTAGTGAAAACCAGAAATACTTCTAAACATTACAAATTGTGTCTACTTTCATATGAGCTTCACCACTGTGGAGTGAGACATGACAAGGTAAAAAAAACAAAAAAAAACAAGTGAAAATCCATTATTTTGGTGTCTGGTTAAAAAAAGTTAAAAGAATAAGGTAAGATTTAAAGTAAGCAGCTTTTGAGATCTGCATAGTTTGGCTTATTTTCTTGTGTTGTGGAGGCAGGAAGTTAACGAGGGTTTGTCAAAACAGCTGCCATCTTTGATTTTCATGCCAGGTGACTTTAATCTACACAACCATCGTTACTCCAAGCTGTTAGAAACTGCATCGTGGAGCTGTGATACCTGGAACGCTGTACAGTAGAGTCCTGAGGTAAACAGACATTGTGTTTGTTATGCATTTGGCAACAATCCGGTCGTGATCTATTGTTTACGAGCATAGTTCACCGCAAGCATTCCTGAGTGAGACTCTTGTAAATATTTACATCAATAGGAAGGTCACCAGGGATGTTTTTGTGAACCATGTGTGTGTTTTCTTGTTTGAGCAACTGCTCAGCTTACTGAGCTTACATACAGCTATCAGTTGTTGAGTAATACAGATACATCGAAGGGGGGAAAAAAACAGCGGCCTGCGACAGTGGAGTTTCCAGTTGACGCAATCGTACGAGGTCATGCTGTCCAGGATCTCCACCGCAATCAAATCACTCTACAGTGACTTTTGTACTTGTTTTGTCTTTTATTTAAACATGACTTTAATATAAGCTAATTACTTATATCTGTATTAGTTATATGTCCTAGTGAGAATTTTTATACCATGTCAATACAAAGCTGATCGTTTGCATTAAAATATTATATCGAGACTCTGTGTGTGTTTCCATATTGTGTATAAATATTTAATAATAATGTTAATTTAATTCAGTTTTACAATGATTATTATTTTTTAATTGGATATGAACACAAATTTGACCAAAAACAGTGATATTTGAGATTACTGTATATGATTTAGAATTTTTAAATTTAACCCAGATTTTCTGTGAATTTGGCTTAAGGCATGTACTGTGCCTAAAGATGTGCGGCAAAAAAAAATATCACTGTGTGGGTGAATGCAGGGTGCCATTACTTTTGTCCTGATCGCATGGCTTGATCAGTAATCCAGAGCATCCTGACTTCATCACCTTTAACTTTCACCCTGAACCTTTTTTTTTCTTCTCCAGGAACATGTACTTCCTGCACACCATTGAGGAAGATGAAGAACCTGAGGAACTGCAGGAATCTGATGGAGGAGGCCAGATGGAGGCAGGTGAAATGTCGCTACATGGTTAGTTTATCGCTTCACTCTCGTTAATTCTTGCCTTTATTAATTCGTTTGACACGATGCTCGAGCTGTATGCAGGAGGAAAAAATTGTTCTAGCAAGATACAATTCTACTTAATCAGTTATTCCAGTCAATCAAAGATTTATTTTTAAATGCAATTATTATTGGAAGATGTACAGCTGTGGGTGAGGTGGGTTTTCTGTTGGATGAGATCAGACAGCAGGTCTTAATGTGGAAAGTTCTGATTAGAATCCATTCTGATTTCAGGAGTCAATCCGATGCACATATTGATGAGCTGCTCGAAAGCTCAACTTACACAATTGCACTTGATTTATAAGGGAATTGATTTCTAATCACACTTTCAGGCATCAGATGAGGATGAGGTTCCTTTTTCAATCTGGTTCTTCTTAAGGTTTCTTAATCGTCTCAGGGTGTTGAAAATGAACTTGAAATAGGAAGAAGTTTTAAGGTTTACACCCCATCGTGTCGCTGCAAGCTACTGTTCAATCCATTCATTCAACTTGATGAATTGTTTTACCTTTTATTTACCAGGCTACAGACAGTCAAGCTGGTTCGTTAGGGTCTCTGAAGGAGTTTAAAGTGTCTGATCACAGTGCTCCCAGCTACAGTCCAATCAGAACAAGGATCCACTTAGAAATAATTTAATACATCCACCAATATATTTTTCAACAAATTCCTTGGAATTTGTACATATGTAAGTTTAAATAAATGGTTTGGTTTATTTATTTATTTATTTATTTATTTATTTATCTATTCATTAAAAGGTGTATTGAAAGATATGAATTGTTTTTGTAATTTGGCCCTATTCGTCCTCCATACAGCTGAAGTTCTTATTAAACGGATGTAGAATTGAACGTCACTGTGGTTCATTAGGCATCAGAACGTCGAGACACGAAACTGACTCGGAGGCATACAAAGCCGACATGGTTCACTCTGAGAAAGTTACAATCTCGGAGGGACTGAGAAGACCAAGCAATGAACTGAATAAGAGACTCAGCTCATCAACAGCAAGAAACCTGAGGAGAAGTAGCTCTTCACCAGCGACAAGGTCTAAGAGAGGAAGCTCTTCAGCATTCGGAAGCCCTAACAGAAGGAAAATTTCAACACCACAGAGCTCTAAAGGAACGAGTTCAACAGTACCAGGAAGTTCTCGGAGAAGGACCTCCTCAGCACTACATGACGTTTTGAGAGATACTTCTGCAGGACCCAGAAGAGTGGGGAAGAGAGATGGACAAAAGGTACTGTATGCTCCTGTTTACTGGTTTGTATTTGTGCTTCACACTGGTTCTGAGCATCTCATGGAATGTTGTTGATGTTTCCAGTGTTTGGGGAAGTACATAGACAAAAATGTATAGTGGACTGTAAAGGAAAGCTTTCATTTTTTTTTTTAAATCTAAAGCTGGTGGTTGTGATGATGAGCAGAATGTTCACACATGCTAAAAAATGGTAAGGTCAATTAATAGCAACACACATATTTGTAAATGCCCTTACTGGGGCAAATCCTCACCGCTTGTTTCTCCTGGCTTCGCCCTCCATTTGCAAACTAGTTTGACCACACCTCCTCTTAGACATGGTGTTATCCAATGGTATAGATAAAATAATTGTAGATTTCACTCATAACTTTGCTTTCAGTTGTTATTGTAAGGGGAAAAATGGACTGCTTCCTTATAATAATTGTGATTCTTGAGGTATTTCAGTCCCGACAACACCACCCCACCCCCATGATAGCGTCACTGCTGCACTGAGAACCAAACTCTGCCCAAGTGTTAGTTGGTCCATTTCCTTTGATGAACCAGCAGTGTGACTTAAGCTAGCATGTTATTTACATTTCCCATAAAAAAAAGATATCTTCTGTGAAGGGGACTGGTGAAAAAGAGCCATCTACATCATCGAGACAGAGACGCAGACAACGTACACACCCGACTCCTGAGCATGTGAGTGATCTTTACAAACCCAGACAACTTGTCTGACTTTTACAGTTTTATGCTTCTATAGCATAAGTTTTTATGCTCACTTGGTTTTTGTCAAGTCAATATGGTCACTGTTACCACCACATAAGTGGATTATTTTCAAGCCATCTCCTGATCTCCCATCTCCTGTACTCTTCTTGATAACACAGCAGTTTGCCAATTCCATCCATCCATCCATCCATCCATCCATCCATCCATCCATCCATCCATCCATCCATCCATCCATCCATCCATCCATCCATCCATCCATTTTCTGTAGCATTTATCCTACACAGGATCTTGGGGTGCAAGGAATAGGATCTACTGCCATCTCATCACTTGATCGGGGATGTGGTAGCTTGGTTAAGGTGTTGGACTACTGATCAGAGGGTTGTGAGTTTGAATCCCAGGTTCACCATGCTGCTGCTGGGCCCCTGAGCATGGCCCTTAACCCTCAATTGCTCAGTTGATGAGATTATATTCACAGGTAGTGAACGAGCCATTGCTATGGAAACAATAACGGGTTAGAATAAGCGCAGAAAGAAATTGCAAAAACCTTCTGGCCAATCAGATGAGGGAGTTCAACTGTATCAGTGTGAGTAATTCTGCTTTACCACATCACTCTGACATTGACTAAGTTCCTGTAACAGCACAACCTTTCCTGTGTTTTATCCAGTCATGCGGGGATGTGTAATTGTCAAATTGACCTGTGGGGTGACAAGAAGTTTACCCCCAACCGCACCTCCCTAACTCAGATGGTAGTATTTATAAAATAACACTATAAGTGGTCTAGCACTAACTTCCAACCATTATTCCACAACGCATGAGATTTTTAATTCACGGATAAACACAGAATCATGGCAAACTCTTACAGTCAATAAAGAAAACAGGGTTGATTACACAACGTTTGTTTAAACAAACATGGCTTTTATTGATCCATGTTGCTTTCACTTGGCACTGGGAAATGGGCCGGGATCAACTGGGTCAAGGCCTGACACAGATGTATCAATGAATTTTGATGAATCCACACTGAACTCCATTTATTTATAGTATTATTCTTCATGCCTTCTGGCATGTTGAAGGCAAATCCAGAAAAGAGTTCACCATGAGCTAATCCGATTAATATGTGTGTGTGTGTTCATACAGGACAACCTTCCTGCTCCTCAGTGGGTCATCGATCTGATGCTTGACATTGAGGAAGCCACCAAGCACAAGCTGACCGTGGAGTAAAAATAAAAATATTCTCACAGTATTACAGGCTGCAGGTGAAGTGAAGAGTGAGGACGCAGTCAATCCTATATTTTTTCCCTTTTCTTTAACACTATCATAAAATGATATGTAAATCATTATAAACAATTGTGAAGCAGTTAACATCTCTGTCTATGGCTGTTCTGTGAAATGACTCATTTTTTTCTGCTACAGAAGAGAAACTTAGATTAAAAAAAAAAAAAAAGCAGCCTCCAGCACTGACCGGTTCTATCCCACTGGACTTGCACAAAACTAAGAGAAAAGCATGATTTCTTCTTGTTTTTCACAACAACCCTGACCGACTGCGTTTCTTTCTTCTTACACAACCCCCGGGCCTGTGACACAGGGGTCGTCGTGTTAATCATTCGCTCAGCATCAGTATAAAAGAAATATAAATGATCATAAATAAATCAACTTGCAAATCAATCTTAAAGCTAGGATTTTTTTTTTACTTTAATAGCCTGGACTTCTTTAATAGTCTCTTTAACTCAGTAAAGCCTATCAGTGTGTTTGTGCAGCAGCTTATTACTGTAACTGACACAACACTGTTCAAGAGTCTGTAGAAGAGAGGTGAGATTAATACTACACCAGGAAGCTCGTAATTACCCCACAGACAAACATGTCCTCGAGGGCGAACAACTATAGAACGTCCTGTTACTCAACACACTGATAACCTTGTTTTTGTGACTCATGAACCACGGATGAAGGAGAGAATGTCCAGCATCTGATGGAGGTGAAATACGTAAGCGCTTAAGAGTAAAGAAACTCGAGTGGAAAATTTTCTCTTACTGCAATCTGTCCGGATGATAATAATAGATGCTTCTATAAAATAATCCGCATCAGGGTGGTGTGGTTGATTTTTGATCGAATTACTGTTTTCATTTTTTTTTCTTATGTCATACTTCTTTTCCAGTTATAGTCACATCAGAACGCTTAAGCCTGTTTCTGTCATTCTCCCAGAAACTGGAAAACTGACACTGACCCATTCCAAAAATCTCCTTACAAAGGTTTATTTGTTACGTTAATGTTAATGTTTGTTATTAGTCTTAGATTATGCAGAGCGTCCATCGTACTTAACAAAATGGTATAGTATAATGTGCATTATGTAATATATACTTGTCTCCTTGTATTGTATGGGAATTGTTTGTGAACAGAAACCGTCAGTGTTGAAAGACAAACGACGAATAAATGGCACACTGTGATAGAACTGTCTTGTAAAATAGTAGTTAAAAGGTGGCTGGGGATGTACCTAGTGTCTCTTATCTAGTATTCCTTTATTATTTGATATGACTGATGACAGGAGTGTAATTGGTGTATTTTAATGCAAAGATCCAAAGTTCAGTGCTATTATTTCAGAGAACAAGAGTAAAACTCAGTAACTTTCAATCAAATTTTTTATATATATATATATATATATCTCAAAGCATTGCGCATTAATCCAGTCCTGGCTGTGTAACAGAAAATATCGTGTCAAAGGCCACATGAGGAAGAGGCACTGAGGCCTGGTTCAGGGGGACACGGCAGCTCTGACTCGGTAAATATTAACCATCAAAACAGGCCGCGACTATTTGAGCGCAAAAACATGTGGGGTTGTTGTTGTTGTTGTAATGAATAATTACTTCAAGTGGCATGGGTGTCAAATATTAACCCCTTGTGAGGTCACGGAACGCTATAAAGGCAACGCGCTGCGACCACTGGTAAAGTCAAACAGTGCGAGAATAGGATCAGGTTCAAATTCACTTCTTTGTTTTGTACGCTGTGTTTACGTAATGCGCGGATTACTGCTGATTTCCGAGTTCGTGTTCAACCTCGCGCTCATCCTCATCCCTGCACCAGGAGAACAGTCTCCACTACCAGGGCCGGAGCCGATCCGGTGCGCGCCGTGTTCCCCGGAGAAGCTGAGCGCATGTCCGGCCGCTCCATCTGGCTGCAGGGAGCTGATGAAAGAGCCTGGATGCGGCTGCTGCATGACCTGCGCTCTGCCCGAGGGCTCCCCGTGCGGGATTTATACAGCGCACTGCGGCACAGGACTGCGCTGCACGCCGAGAGCCGACGATCCGCACCCACTTCACTCGCTCACTCGCGGACAGGCTGCGTGCACCGCGGACCACGCCGCACAAGGTGCGTCTCCTCTCTCTTCCGCCGAATCCCCGTTTGTCGATCAGATGCTAAACCATAACCGTCTCCTTTCAGAGGAGGCCGGAGAGCTCAGCGTCCCTTTACACCACCTGCTCGGACTGGATAAAGCCGGAGACCCGGAGGCGCACGAAAGCATCAAGGCTAAAGCCAACGCCATCCTGAAGAAGCTGGTGGAACTGGTAAGAGTGCACATCACAGAAAGTTCTCCCCATTGCAGGGATGAATCCATTACCTTTGAAACGCAGTTATGGACACTGATGCAGACTATTACATTATTTCATTAATGCGACTACAAGGGCACATCTGTGGTACCTAAAGTATGTATTTTATTTTATTTTAATTTATTGGAACATAATTGGACTTCTGATGTAACTTTATTCTAAAAAGCCACGTGTACTCTTGATGGTACCACGGCAAAGACAAGGAAAAGTATTGTTTGGTAACTTTAAAGTAAGAGAACTAACATACAAGCATATTGATATATTTACTTTGGTGCTTGTAATGAAGCAACAAATATGATAATGCATGACTGGTTGTATTTGTTTACTTATTTAAATGCAACAGATGAACAGAAAAAATATAATCAACAGAAAAAAGGGAACAAATTTTAATAAAACGGAATACATACTATAAACAAATTTGAACATGCATTAAAATATAATATAATAATAATATTGTGTAGCATTGAAAAACGACTAAGAACAATTTTCAATATCAGAAAGACTTTTTATCTGTCAAGTAGGTTTTCACTTGCAAATAATCTGACTTGACTTGTTTCAGCATGAAGAGTGAAAAAGTGTGGCAAGAAGTGTACAAATAGAATAAGACGTCGAGTAAAACAAGGATGAAAACAAATGGATATAAAACAAAACAACAGCAATTCACACTTAAAATTAAAGAATAAGAACATAATCCTAATATCATACAATTTACAAATTGGAGGCTTGTTTTGTTATTTATTCATGTTTTTATACACGTTTTATAGCATATGACATCATTTTTAAATACTTATTTGATTTCCTGATTTTTAGTATTTTTTTATTTTATGTTATTTTTTTAAACTTTTTTTTATTAATCAATATATTAAATATAGTTAAATAACTAGTAAGTTATATTTTGCCTCTTGGATGTCATATGATGTGTCATGTGAGGTTTACAACAGTGGAGATTTCAGCCAGTATCTTTTGTTTGGCCATCAAAAATGAGCAGTTCCTGGAATGCCAATGGATTAAGAGTAAAAATCAATTAACACGCAGATCTCCGAAACTGCATGTCGTGAAATAAAATCCCTGGCTGTAATTTGAACTGTTTGACCCTAGGGGGCAGTGAAGCAACACTTGTCAATAATCACTGTGAATCAGAACACTGGGCCACTTGAAACAATCCTTGCCGCAGAACCAAAATTCCAAGGGATGGAGCTGGATCTGATCCAACTCCATTTGTAAGCCCAACTCCTAACCCTTAACGTCTAACCCCAAACCCACACAACAGTATACAACACTAAACAAACTCTGGACAATTATATTATGTGTGTCCAGCTCTGCCCATGTAGGGGAGCTGAATCAACTCTGAACTTCATCCCAACAAGGAGTGCTGGAGCAATTCGGAGGTGTTTTCCGGTCAGGTTACCAATCCAGTGTGAGGGGCTTTATGCTTGTTAGATTTTTCTTCATGCTTGTCAAGAAGATGTGGAATACCTGCAATCCCAAGTGTGAGGAAATGGAATATGATACACTTATGAAATTGTGGACTTGTGTTCTGAATTTATTTGGCAGTGTTCTCCAATCTTTCCTTTCCCACAAGCAGCAGCCACATCTGATAAGCGATTAAAGGCCAAGATAAACTGATTAAACCAGTGTGGCTCTTGATTGATTGGGATTGCGGCGGCACATGCCCTTTGTGGATATAACTGGATTCCCCTAAACCCTATTTACAATTCCTTGGACCATTAAATCAGATGTTCTCAGTGACCCAGAGTCAGACCTTAAAATGGCTGCATTCCAAGTCTAAACCAACCGTATCCAGATAATGGAGAGTGCAGCAATGACCAGTCTCATAAACAACTTGTTTTGAAGCATGTTTTTATTCCAGTTTCATCCCAGTCACCAGTTTAATCAATTCACCTAGGCCCTTTAAAAATATATGGCTCCTGCTCAGTTGGAAGGAAGCCACACACTCACTTTGCAGATAGGTTTGGACACCTCTGATCTGGGCCTTTCTGTCTGAGGGTTTCAGAGAACATCTGCTTTTACAGTCCACTGTACTGTAGGTACACAGCTTTTAGGGTAGGGTTCTCAATCCAGCCCTCGATGTCTGAAAGCTTGTATATCTTTCCTTGTACTCTAGTTCTTATGACAACTGGTATTCAATGGATCCCGGTAATCAGATGCTAGAAAAAAAATCCCAAAATCAGATCCCTAGTGACTGGCTATCCTCAATTCGTTTCAATTTGTTTTGTACATGTACCGATAGACACTGTAACAAAGGTAGAGTTACTGTACATCCCTAATAAACCAGCCAGAGATGATAAGTTGTTGAAGTACTAAGTTTCGCTGGCTTTATTCGTCCCATATACAGCACATTACAGCACAGTGAAATTATTTTCTTCGCATTTCCCGGCTTGTTACAGTAGGAAGTTGGGGTCACAGCAGAGGATCAGCCTTGGTACAGCACCCAAGAGCAGAAATGGCTGAGGTCCTTGTTCAAGGGTTTAGCAGTGTCAGCTTGGTGGTGCTGGGCCTTGAACCCCTGACCTTCTGATTCGTAACCCAAATGGCTTTGCCCCACAGTGTGTTCATGTGATGAATATGAGCAGATTGTAAATAAGAGTCCTCAGGTACTGTAAGCACAGGACAGTGTTTATGATTACAGCAGTAGGACTTGAGTACAAATCAACTCTATTCGAGTGAGATCAAGCAGGAGACTTGAAATGCAGGGTTTTTGAAATGTGTGCATGTGAGTCTACAAAACCAGAAAGTGCTTCATTGAATTTTCAATGAAATTCGTTGCAGGGTCCGTGCCACACCGAACTGCACTCTGCTCTGGATACTATTGCGGCCTCGCAGCAGGCTCTGGGCGAGAAGTTTACTACCTTTTACCTTCCCAACTGCGACAAGCATGGCTTTTACAAGACCAAGCAGGTGAGCTGAGGCCTTTTACTTACCAAATTGAAGTGCTTGGACCCCCACTGACAGTGTGGTTTCATACAGTCAAATGTTCTTCAGGTTAAATGTGATTCTTTTGCATCAAACTATGTTTATCTGTACCCCAAGATCAGAACTGACCAGAGCACCAAGTGCACTAAATATCTCTTTCTCTTTATTTTTTTTTGCCTAATCACAGTGCGAGACGTCCCTCGTCGACCAGCCCGCACGCTGTTGGTGCGTTTCCGCCTGGAACGGAAAGAGAATCGCAGGATCCAGTGATGTCCACGAAGATGCCCTCTGCCACCAGGAGATCAGTCACTGAACCCTTCCACTACTCTCTCACACACACACTTACAGTACACACAAGCTGCATTTCATAAAACAAAGCACTTTTCTGAATAAGGACTACCTAAAATCTACATATCATTTGCACAATTGGTTCCAGCCCAGAGCTAAAGATAGTATGTTAGTAAATACACTATACATTTTCTTTCTTTTCAAGAGATCGACTTTCTTAATTTATTATTTTTTTTTCATATCACTACGTATTTATTGAATGTTCCTAAATAAGAAATCATTGACAAGTATTTATTTTAGCTGAAATTGTATATTGCTACTGTTATATTTTTATATATATATTTTTGTTACTATTACTATTGTTTGGACTAAACAACTCCATTGCTACATAGTAAAGAGCAATAGAACCAATAGGATATATCAAAAAGCCATTGCAACACACAGCACAATAAAAAAAGGCAGAAAGGGATCGCATACTTTTAGTCTCAACCCAATTTAGGAGCTTTGTACTTAAACAGCTTCACCATTCATTTGCTTTACGACGTGACAATTCGGCCTACATTCGTGCGAGTCTACTAAACTTTCTGCCTCAACCTGCGACGCCCGTGTTTATGAATTTGTCCGGGCTGTTTTTTTTTTTCCTCTGCCCCTAGAAGGAATAGCTCTGGATTTTTCCACTTACACGGGACAACTGCCAATTGATCCCAGATGTTTTAAACTAGATCGCAGATCTGGCCCGTGTTTGTGACTCGTATAATGCTTCTACCTCTCAGAAGTGCCAGTTCCTCTGTTTGCTCGGGTCCTTCGCTCTGCTCTGTCGCGCTGGAAATCGCTTCCTTGTTGGTTCCTCTGAACATTTGAGAATATGAAAAAAATGTCAGAAAAAAGTTTTTTTTTCTTTCTTTAAAGGCAAATAAGACTTCCTGTTGCTTTGGAAAGCAGGAAGTTAGAACACCATTGGGACACATTTTAGTTGCAAGCAGGAATGCTTTATGAATATGGTTCCAACTTTGCTGCATGCCAGGACATTTTTTTTTACACAGGAAGAGAGAGAAAAACCAGACAGGGATTTGTAAACCCATGTTGCGGGCGTGTCCCTTGGCTCTAAGCAAAAACACATCCATCCATCCATCCATCCATCCATCCATCCATCCATCCACTCAAAGCGCTGTCTGAAATTCACAGGTTCATATAGATTTGATGGATTCAGATTGGGAAGAAAGCATGATGAAACCTTTCCGTTGCTGCAACACGTCATCTGCTACCTACCTGTGTATTTTTATTTTGTTTTTTTTCTAGTAAATGTAGAAAATATATCAGTTTAGTGGCTATCATGTCTGTTATACATGTATTCTTTCAATAAAATCAAACGATTACGATACGGACCGTGGAACTTCCTTCATTTTGAACACGTACGTTTCATGCATGCGTGAAGAAACACACAAAAATACCAGTTCCTTAAATTAGATCTTTAATTATTGAAAGTAAAAATATACACAGATATATCGCCCCGTTTTAAGGCACTGGGAATAACCTGACACTTTATTTAAAAAAAAATATATATAATAAATCTAACCACAAGGTAATTAATTAAAAAATACTGTTTACACATGATGTGCTGTAATGTCCCCAGGTAGAAGTTTTTTGGTTTCTTGTTTATTTATTGCATATAGCTTATCACAATGGGGATTTTTGTCCAAAAGAAGCCAGTATACTAAAGAAAAAGGCTACATTGTACTGTACTAGAAGCAATGGAATATGACCAGCAGCCTGAGTATGTGTTTAATTTGTACTTGGTTTCTCTGTTCGCAGCAAAGTTTGCCTTTGGTCACAAAAGAACTAAGAAAGTGAAAATACATAAGAATAAAAAGTGAAGCATGTGCAGTGATGGAAGTCTTTTGTTGTGTGATTCAAGGTTCATTTTATTAGACTCTTGTCATGTTAAAGAAACAACTGCCTTGCTAATTTGTCTGGTGCATTTCCTTTTGCACTAGCTCCAGATTCTCATTGGCTCGGAAACTTAATAAGCCGACCGAGTAACTAGAATGTTAAACAGCTTGAATTATATTTCAGCCATTTAGATCAAACTGGAATATCTTTAGCCTTTCGCTGTTTTCCTGTTATCTTCACGGAGGTAGAATCATTTCATCATGTCTTTGGGGGTTTATCTACCAAACCTGACTTCAGATAATAAAGTAACTGAACAGTTTTAGTCTTTTACAACATTTGGCGATTTTACAATTTGCATTTTTATAATTTTATGTAGGATTTTTCTAAATTTCAATTTGGGACACAATCTGACCGTTTTACATAAGAGTATTTACTATTTTAGATGTGAATTTGTATGTTTTTTACTCTAGTTTGGTAGTTTGGTGCTTTTGAATTTTACTGCAGTTAGATTTCATAATAAATGTAAAGCAGTGCGAGTTTTGCAGTTTTACACACTGTAAAATTCTTCATTTTTACATAAGTCTAACTCATTTAAGTTGGGAATTTTAATATTTTATGCCAGATTTAGGGATTTTACACATTTATGGCAGTTGGTAGAAAAAGATTGAGCAAAACAAAACAAAAAACAAAACAAACATTTAAAGCCACAGTCAGAAATTTTAAACAAACAGAACATCCTGAACATATAAAGCAATGAGAACCAAAACCTTGTGACATAAAGACAGTATACACAATTAAAAACATCAACAAAACAATACTATTCTGGCTCAAGTTAGAGAGCATGGAACAAGGAATTCTTCTGGAAAGCTTTCAGCTTTTCTCACTCGATTAAAAGCCGGAAAAAATGGCTCGCTGTCGCTCGAAAAAAGGAAAAAAAAAATAAAAAATGCTGCTGTGTTTAGAATGTCTCTTGAAGCAATGGCACATTTGTTTATAGAACATTTTAAGATAGTTGGATAAGAAATATTGTATATGCTGAGGAAATGAAGTAGATATGGAAGTCTTGAAGGATTTATGATCAGTCCTAATATAGTGAGTTTATACGGTTGTATTCATGCATCATGCACATGCTTTTGATACAGAAGCCAAACAGTCAAGTTCTGTTTTATTCCAATTCCCAATTTCTCTGCAAGAGGAAGGTGTAGCGAAGGTTGAAACTAAGCTTTGCAATGTCACTGATGGTTAATGAAGACACAGAGGCACATATGGAGGTTATTATAGTAGCCACACACACACACACACACACACACACACACACACACACACACACAAACACACAAACACACATACTTACAGAAAGTGCTCTATAGCTTTAGTGTCTTCTTCCATGTCCTTTTTTTTTCTTTACTGTCTCAACCCAGACTCACTACAGCTCTCCTGCCTTCTGAGACATCCTCTCATCCCTTTTTCTCTCCTAATAGCATCTAGGGTTCCACTGCTGCTAAAGTGTGGAGGACAGAAATAAATTAGAGCTTGCTGAAACTTGGAAAAGCCCAGAATTTGAAGCCCCCACATTGTTTTTGTTTTTTTTTCCCCCTGGAGCATCGACACACAAGTCCATCTTGCGTCTGAGCGTGGAGACTCTTCAGTGTACACACACTTCATCGATCTCTCGTTCTCTTTCTTTTATCCCCCCGTCTGCTTTTGTTTATTGGCTCTCCATAGTGTAGCACTGCACACTTCCTCTCTCCTTTCCTTCGAAGCCGGGCAGGGCCTGGCCGTACTTGTCCACGCACCAGCATATGCCTCGTTTCCGACCTTTAGACGGCCAGCACTGCGAAAGAATGACAGACAGGATTGTTAATCGATTTGCTCTTGTGTTCGAAACAGATCTGAACCATAATACCTTGAGTGTCCAGGTGAAATATCGCCCCTGCTCTTTCTACAGACTGTGCTGACATGACCTGCAACTACTGTAGGTATTTCCAGGGGCTTGTCTTTTTTTCCTCTTCTTTTTACGACGCACATCCTGTTTTGTGTTCATATAGAGCAGCTTAAAGGTAAACACAGAGAGGTTGAAATATTTGCTCAGGGCCAGTGTGTGAAGCTCGCCAGCTCTGACTTCTATTTTCAGCCTCCCGCTGGCCAGTACAAATCATCCATTGCTGATTATACCCCCGGCTCCAAATTATGGGTGCTACAAATGACTTACAGAGCTTGGCGCTCCAACCTAGAGGGCTGTTATTTAGCTGCCAATTTAACTAAAGGTCAAAGTCCTGTCTAGTGTGTGTTAAAAAAAAAAAAGAAAGACGCAACAACGAAACAAAACCAACGGTTCCATGAGAGCATAAAAGGACTCGATGATTCGTAAATGGCCCATTGATTCGTTCCTTGCAGTGTGTGATACCAAGGGAATTCGCTCCAGACTGGGAGGCCTGTGTGGAGTTTGCAGAACTAAATGAAGTGAGAGACAAGAGACAATATCCAGACTGGGAACCTTAAAAAACTTTGTGTGGGAGGGTGAACCAGTAAAGAGCTTTTATTTCAATATTATGCCTCATTAATATAGAATAGTTTGGAGGAAAAAAAACAGCTTACTGTAATACTTTATCACTAGCGCTACCTGTGATGATCATTAAAATACCCTCAAGGAAGTAAAATAAACTGAGACGGAGTGAGCACGGCACAGGCTCGCGTTCTGCTGATCAAATGTGTTCATTTGCACAGGAAAACAGGGAAAAACATTCAGCTTTAATCATTAGTCTAAAGGTTAAGAGTTGTTCTGAGCGCAGAAGGTAAACACCTGGCCTTAAAAACATTCAGCGCTCACTTTTACCCACTATACTAAGATATTTACCTGTATGTATTTTACATACTCAAATCGATAAAGTGACGATATTGACGTGAGGACGTTTTTTTAAAGTTTGCAGGTCAACAAAAAGTCTCCTGTGTTGTGTAAATATTGCTCTTGACGATGGAGGATAAGTGCATCCATATGAAGGCGTCTGAGACACTCATTTATTATATACCAATTGTGGGCCGACCGCGTGAATCTGGATGTGGCTCAAATCTATTTTCATGCAGCCGGCACAAGGAGTCCGATAATTATGGGGAGAGGTTCAGACCCCAGTAGCCACCTTGACGTCGCTCTCTCAGGGCGGGTTACGTAACATGGCCACCACGGCAGCCACGCTTGGTTTGGCCCCGAGAGAGACAGACGGGCCCTTAGCACTAATCACCCGGAGAAGAAGAAAAAAAAAAACTGCAAGAGACGAATAAAAAAAAAGGACAAGGTGCATATCATTCTGCATTAGGAATGAATCAGGTGTAAAATTCATGTCACCTTGAAACTTCAGCTTAATCTTCTTATGAAGTGACTAGCATGAGCAGGCTCGTAGCACAGGATCGTGGGCCCTATGCGAAGATACTGTGTGGGGGCCCCTATTTTACTTTTTTTAAATGATAATGTAAAATGAATAGCAATTAGTATATTAAAATTTGCATTACTATAGACAGGACATACTGTATGATTCAGTGATTTAGTAACCACTTGTGAATGACTGCCTTACAGCATTGAAGTATATCATGTATAAAATAGTATAACAACGTGTTATTTGCATTCATGTCAATGCAGCAGCGCTGCATATCATATTTTGATCATAATATGTCCTAAGCTTTAAAATAGATGGAACACCTCAGTATCTTTTTTATTTAAAAAAAATTGCAGTTCACTTTCTGTGGCTGTTTCTGGAACAGAGTGTTATGTGCTTAATGTTTTTTAATTCATTCATACTTTGCCAGTTTACAAGTATATATACCGTTATTCATGTAAAATGTTGGACCACGTCCATAATGTTTTGATGCAAATACACACAATGTGCAAACATCGTTTTATATTCACATTTGATCTCTAAAGGTACTTCTCATGCTTTCCGTGTTACTTCAGAGTTTAGTAGTATGACAAGAACATTTATCACATGCTTGGAAACAAGTTGTGTCTTATGGAAATAGAGACAATTGTGCAGCAACTTAGCAAGCATTTATTTTACTGGCTAGCACTGACATTGTGCAGTGCTTTAGATCTTACCTGCTCTCTTTAGAAAAAAAAACTTGTGAGGAGTTGTTTTCCCTCATTTTGTCTTCTTTTTCTCTCCGGTTTGACACCATGTGCAACGTGGCGCGAGTATCGCGTCTCTCAACACCGGTGGAACACTCACAAACTCCCCTGTATCATCCACCAAGTCCGCACACTCTCTACTATCCCTCACAGCCAATGCGCGCTTTGCATCGCTTCTAGGCAACCAATAAAATCATGTCCGGTCTACGTAGATTAGTGTCAAAGCAGCGGAGAACTAGAAGTAGCACATAAGCGCGGCTGTCAACTAGATCGCGCAGATAATAAAATAATAACATTAATACAAATTATAAAATGATCGTCGAGGGCCTTTCACATGCCAGGGCCCTATGTACTCAGTCACCCTTTTCCGCCCACTTACGACATCCCTGAGCATGAGATCCGATTCACATGGACACTCTGTCAACAAGCAAAACGATCATTTACAGGAGTCTCCTGACAGGTTCTTTGCAGAAGTGTCTTTCAGATCAAATGGCAACTCTAGTCACCTCCTGTAGAAACCCTTCAGGAATACGGAGATGCTCGATAACGTTTCCTAAGCTGTGCTGTAGATTTCCATTCGGAAACCTTTCAGCCGTTTCACTTGATGTCCCTCACCTGCTTTTTCCTGTAGAATCCTTTCCTGTCGCAGTTCGGGATGCGAAAGCCTCGGGCGTTCACCATGTGTGCGACCTTCACCATGTTGAGTATGCCATCCAGTTCCCGTCGACATGGACCCTGCACACAAAAGCCCGTTCTGAATGAAAACATTTTTCAAAGTAATTGCATTTATCTAGATAAAAATAATTCAATCGATCAAAGACGGAGCCAGATCCGGTAGCGGTATTTATCTATTCATTCATTCATTCATTCATTCATTCATTCTGCTCCGTTTCTCATAAAGCCCTCCTTTAAAAGAGCTGGACCTAAACTGCACAAGGCAAACGATGGAAGCCAACCTTAACAGGAACCAAACCTACTGAACACAGCCGGTGCAAAATAGAGACGCTGGACATTAGCGGCCATTTTTTTTTTTTATGAGTCCGTCTGTGTACCTTGACTCTAATTCCTCCCTTGGGAAATAAATACTGAGGTTCATTTCCAGAAAATGGCATCCTTTCCATGTAAACAGCATCTGGCACCAAGCCTCCGAGCCCAAACTCAACTAAAGCAGCTAAACACATCATACCACACCAAGTACCTCAGAAATATGGGATTAGAAACACTTTAATGCTGTAACGGCTCCAGAACCCGAGCAAACAAGGCTACGGGAAGTACAGGCACGGTTGTGAAGGCGCGAGAGGTTAAAAACAGCGGTTGAAGTGGAGTAGAAGTCTCACATTCAAAGACATTCCTGTTTGGTTGTCCACAAAAAAAAAAAAAAAAAAAATCTAATCTAATTCTTACTGCAGAGAAAATATGAATGACTAATATGAAGCAGTCTATTTGTAAAATTCAGAATATATTCGTTTATTTTTAATTTCTAGAAATTATACATATGGCTGTGTCATGCTCTTAATTTAGAAAGCACAGATTTAGCAAAACTAGCTTCTATGACTTATAATAGTATTTTAATCATTCATTCATTCATCTTCTACCGCTTATCCGAACTTCTCGGGTCACGGGGAGCCTGTGCCTATCTCAGGCGTCATCAGGCATCGAGGCAGGATACACCCTGTGTGTGTGCCAACCCATCACAGGGCACACACACACACTCTCATTCACTCACACACACACACTACAGACAATTTTCCAGAGATGCCAATCAACCTACCATGCATGTCTTTGGACCGGGGGAGGAAACCGGAGTACCCAGAGGAAACCCCCGAGGCACGGGGAGAACATGCAAACTCCACACACACAAGGCGGAGGCGGGAATCGAACCCCCAACCCTGGAGGTGTGGGGCGAACTTGCTAACCGCTACTGTAAGCCACCGTGCCCCCTATTTTAATTATTTAAAAGTTACATCACACAAAAATCACAGGAAACAAACTAGAACGCAAGAACCTCAAAATTTCTTCATTACACGATCCAAATGTGTGTACTGTAGATTCAACTCATGTAACTTAGTGGAACGTTCCAAATGTTTCCATAGGGGTGAATATTTTTGAACCAACGTTATTGAACAAATTGTTTATAACCAAAATGAACTCTTTTCGGGAACGGAAGCATCAAGCATGTCATGTAATAAATTCTGTATGATTTAACATATTTTACTGATTAGATTTGGAAGGAAATAGTAAGAAAGTAACGTGGGACAGCCCAATAATGCTTTCTGTAGATTTGGAAGGTTTTCTCTCTTACAGAACTACAGAAGTAAGAGATATTTACATAAATGTTCTGCATTTAGACAACAAATGATGAAATGTTCAGGTTAGCGATAGCTAATGCTAAACTAGCAGAGGTGATAATCTCCAAACAGCTTTACAGCACATGAAGGAAGGTACAAGCCACATGACCCAAAGCCCAAACCCCATCCTGTCAGTGGCGTCCAGTCAAGGAGGCGGAGCTTGTTTACGACAGAAACAGCCAAAAAGCAGTGACTGTGGCCATCAGAACAGCCTCAACACACAGAGCAAGAACCAGAACTAGTTACTCATCAGAGCCTGCATATATTATACACACACACACACACACACACACACACACACACACACACACACACACACACACAAACACACACCAAGCGACACCAGAACTAGTTACTCATCAGAGCCTGCAAATTTTACACACACACGAACATGCACTCACACACACACACCAAGCGACACCAAAAGTAGTTACTCATCAGAGCCCGCAAATACCACACACACACACACACACACACACACACACACACACACACACCCACACCAAGAGACCCCAAGAGCCACCAGAACTAGTTACTCATCAGAGCCCAAAAATACCACACACACACACACACACACACACACACATACTGTACACCGCAAATACCACACACACACACACACACACACACACACACACACACACACACACACACACACACACATACTGTACACCCCAAATACCACATACACACACACTGTACACCCCAAATACCACATACACACACAAACACACACAAAGAGATCCAAAACTTCTGCCAAAATGGTAGCACATAAAACTAGACAAAAAAGCACAAAGAATTGTTCACAAATCATGTATTTTACAATTCAAAAGTTTACAATGCACAAACACACACGGTACTCACTCACACAGACACACAACCACACTGTGCTCGGGCACGCACACACAACCACACTGTACTCAGGCACGCGCACACAACCACACTGTGCTCAGGCACACAGACACAACCACACTGTGCTCAGGCACACAGACACACACACTGTGCTCAGGCACACAGACACACACACTGTGCTCAGGCACACAGACACACACACACTGTGCTCGGGCACACAAACACAGGCGGTACTCACTCATACAGACACACACACTGTGCTCAGGCACACACACACAACCACACTGTGCACAGGCACAAACACACAACCACACTGTGCTCAGGCACACACACAACCACACTGTGCTCAGGCACACACACACAACCACACTTTGCTCAGGCACACAGACACAACCACACTGTGCTCAGGCACACAGACAAAACCACACTGTGCTCAGGCACACAGACACAACCACACTGTGCTCAGGCACACAGACACAACCACACTGTGCTCAGGCACACAGACACAACCACACTGTGCTCAGGCACACAGACACAACCACACTGTGCTCAGGCACACAGACACAACCACACTGTGCTCAGGCACACAGACACACACGGTACTCACTCACACAGACACACACGGTACTCATTCACACAGACACACACACTGTGCTCAGGCACACACACAACCACACTGTGCTCGGGCACACAGACACACACACACTGTGCTCAGGCACATACACAACCACACTGTGCTCAGGCACACACACACAACCACACTGTGCTCAGGCACAAAGACACAACCACACTGTGCTCAGGCACACAGACACAACCACACTGTGCTCAAGCACACAGACACACACGGTACTCACTCACACAGACACACACACTGTGCTCAGGCACACACACAACCACACTGTGCAGAGGCAAACACACATAACCACACTGTGCTCGGGCACACAGACACACACACTGTGCTCGGGCACATACACAACCACACTGTGCGCAGGCACACAGACACAACCACACTGTGCTCAGGCACACAGACACAACCACACTGTGCTCAGGCACACATACACAACCACACTGTGCTCAAGCACACATACACAAGACCACACTGTGCTCAGGCACACATACACAAGACCACACTGTGCTCAGGCACACATACACAAGACCACACTGTGCTCAGGCACACACACACACACTGTGCTCAGGCACACACACAAGCACACTGTGCTCAGGCACACACACAAGCACACTGTGCTCAGGCACACACACACACACAAGCACACTGTGCTCAGGCACACACACAAGCACACTGTGCTCAGGCACACACACACAAGCACACTGTGCTCAGGCACACACACACAAGCACACTGTGCTCAGGCACACACACACAAGCACACTGTGCTCAGGCACACACACACAAGCACACTGTGCTCAGGCACACACACACAAGCACACTGTGCTCAGGCACACACACACAAGCACACTGTGCTCAGGCACACACACACAAGCACACTGTGCTCAGGCACACACACACAACCACACTGTGCTCAGGCACACAGACACAACCACACTGTGCTCAGGCACACAGACACAAGCACACTGTGCTCAGGCACACACACACAAGCACACTGTGCTCAGGCACACACACACAAGCACACTGTGCTCAGGCACACACACACAAGCACACTGTGCTAAGGCACACAGACACAACAACACTGTGCTCAGGCACACAGACACAACCACACTGTGCTCAGGCACACATACACAAGACCACACTGTGCTCAGGCACACATACACAAGACCACACTGTGCTCAGGCACACAGACACACACACTGTGCTCAGGCACACAGACACACACACTGTGCTCAGGCACACAGACACACACACTGTGCTCAGGCACACAGACACACACACTGTGCTCAGGCACACAGACACACACACTGTGCTCAGGCACACCGACACACACGGTACTCACTCACACAGACACACACACTGTGCTCAGGCACACACACAACCACACTGTGCAGAGGCAAACACACATAACCACACTGTGCTCGGGCACACACACACAAGCACACTGTGCTCAGGCACACACACACAAGCACACTGTGCTCAGGCACACAGACACAACCACACTGTGCTCAGGCACACAAACACACACGGTACTCACTCACACAGACACACACACTGTGCTCAGGCACACACACACAACCACACTGTGCAGAGACACACACAACCACACTGTGCAGAGGCAAACACACATAACCACACTGTGCTCAGGCACACAGACACAACCACACTGTGCTCAGGCACACAGACACAACCACACTGTGCTCAGGCACACAGACACAAGACCACACTGTGCCCAGGCACACAGACACAAGACCACACTGTGCTCAGGCACACAGACACACAACCACACTGTGCTCGGGCACGCACACACAACCACACTGTGCTCAGGCACGCGCACACAACCACACTGTGCTCAGGCACACAGACACAACCACACTGTGCTCAGGCACACAGACACACACACTGTGCTCAGGCACACAGACACACACACTGTGCTCAGGCACACAGACACACACACACTGTGCTCGGGCACACAAACACAGGCGGTACTCACT
>NC_062518.1:44207486-44217486 GCF_022655615.1 Tachysurus fulvidraco
CACTGAGCTCTCTCGCTCACACACACACACACTGAGCTCTCTCGCTCACACACACACACACTGAGCTCTCTCGCTCACTCACACACACACTGAGCTCTCTCGCTCACACACACACTGAGCTCTCTCGCTCACACACACACACATTTCGCTCTCTCGCTCACACACACACACACACATTTCGCTCTCTCGCTCACACACACACACACACATTTCGCTCTCTCGCTCACACACACACACACACACTTCGCTCTCTCGCTCACACACACACACACTTCGCTCTCTCGCTCACACACACACACACACACTTCGCTCTCTCGCTCACACACACACACACTGCGCTCTCTCGCTCACACACACACCGCTCTCTCGCTCACACACACCGCGCTCTCTCGCTCACACACACCGCGCTCTCTCGCTCACACACACCGCGCTCTCTCGCTCACACACACTGCGCTCTCTCGCTCACACACACTGCGCTCTCTCGCTCACACACACACATATTGCGCTCTCTCGCTCACACACACACATATTGCGCTCTCTCGCTCACACACATACACTGCGCTCTCTCAATCTCACACACACACACACACACACTGCGCTCTCTCGCACACACACACAGCGTTGTCACGCTCACACACACTGCGCTCTCTCGCTCACCCACACTGCGCTCTCTCGCTCACACACACACACAAACACACACACTGCGCTCTCTCGCTCACACACACACTGCGCTCTCTCGCTCACACACATACACTGCGCTCTCTCACTCACACACACACACACACACACACACTGCGCTCTCTCACACACACACACAGCGATGTCACTCTCACACACCCACACACACACACTGCGCTCTCTCTCTCACACACATACACTGCGCTCTCTCGCTCACACACACACACACTGCACTCTCTCGCTCACACACACACACAAACACACACACTGCGCTCTCTCGCTCACACACACACTGCGCTCTCTCGCTCACACACATACACTGCGCTCTCTCACTCACACACACACACACACACACACACACACACTGCGCTCTCTCGCTCACACACACACACTGATCTCTCGCAAACACACACTCTGCGCTCTCTCGCTCACACACACACACACACTGCGCTCTCTCGCTCACACACACACACACACTGCGCTCTCTCGCTCACACACACACACTGCGCTCTCTCGCTCACACACACACACACTGCGCTCTCTCGCTCACACACACACACACTGCGCTCTCTCGCTCACACACACACACACTGCGCTCTCTCGCTCACACACACACACACTGCGCTCTCTCGCTCACACACACACACACTGCGCTCTCTCGCTCACACACACACACTGCGCTCTCTCGCTCACACACACACACTGCGCTCTCTCGCTCACACACACACTGCGCTCTCTCGCTCACACACACACTGCGCTCTCTCGCTCACACACACACTGCGCTCTCTCGCTCACACACACACTGCGCTCTCTCGCTCACACACACACTGCGCTCTCTCGCTCACACACACACTGCGCTCTCTCGCTCACACTCACACTGCGCTCTCTCTCTCACACACACACACACTGCGCTCTCTCGCTCACACACACACACACTGCGCTCTCTCGCTCACACACACACACACACACTGCGCTCTCTCGCTCACACACACACACTGCGCTCTCTCGCTCACACACACACACACTGTGCTCTCTCGCTCACACACACACTGTGCTCTCTCGCTCACACACACACACACACTGCGCTCTCTCGCTCACACACACACACACACTGCGCTCTCTCGCTCACACACACACACACACACACACAGCGCTCTCTCGCTCACATACACACACACACACTGCGCTCTCTCGCTCACACACACACACACACACACACACTGCGCTCTCTCGCTCACACACACACTGTGCTCTCTCGCTCACACACACACTGCTCTCTCGCTCACACACACACTGCTCTGTTGCTCACACACACACACACACACACACACACACTGCGCTCTCTCGCTCACACACACACTGCGCTCTCTCGCTCACACACACACACACACACACACACACTGCGCTCTCACACACTGTGCTCACACACACACACACACACTGTGCTCACACACACACACACAGTGCTCACACACACACACACTCCTCTGTCTCACACACTCACACTCCTCTGTCTCACACACTCACACTCCTCTGTCACACACACTCACACTCCTCTGTCACACACACTCACACTCCTCTGTCACACACACACACACACACACACACACACACACACACACACACACACACACACACACATCTGTCACACACTCACACTCATCTGTCACACACTCACACTCATCTGTCACACACACACACTCATCTGTCACACACACACACTCATCTGTCTCACACACACACTCATCTGTCTCACACACACACACTCATCTGTCTCACACACACACACTCATCTGTCTCACACACACACTCGTCTGTCTCACACACACACTCGTCTGTCTCACACACACACACACACTCCTCTGTCACACACACGCACTCCTGTCACACACACACGCACTCCTGTGTCACACACACACATGCACTCCTGTCACACACACATGCACACACACACACTCATCTGTCACACACACACACACACACACTCTTGTCTCACACACACACACACACTCTTGTCTCACACACACACACTCCTGTCTCACACACACACACTCCTGTCTCACACACACACACACACACTCCTCTCACACACACACACACTCCTGTCTCACACACACACACACACACTCCTGTCTCACACACACACTCCTGTCTCACACACACACACACTCCTGTCTCACACACACACTCCTGTCTCACACACACACACACTCCTGTCTCACACACACACACACACACACACACACACACACACACACACACACACACACACACACACACACACTCCTGTCTCACACACGTGCACACACACACACACACACACACTCCTGTCTCACACACACACACACACACACACACACTCCTGTCTCACACACACACACACACACACACACACACACACACTCCTGTCTCTCTCACACACACACACACACACACACACACTCCTGTCTCACACACACACACACACTCCTGTCTCACACACACACACACACACTCCTGTCTCTCTCTCACACACACACACACACACACACTCCTGTCTCACACACACACACACACACACACACACACACACACACTCCTGTCTCTCTCACACACACACACACACACACACTCCTGTCTCACACACACACACACACTCCTGTCTCACACACACACACACACACACACACTCCTGTCTCACACACACACACACACACACACACACACACACACACACACACACACACACACACACACACACACACACACTCCTGTCTCACACACACACACACACACACACACACACACACACACACACACACACACACACACACACACACACACTCCTCTCTCACACACACACACACACTCCTCTCTCACACACACACACACACTCCTCTCTCACACACACACACACACTCCTCTCTCACACACACACACACACACACACACACACTCCTCTCACACACACACACACACACACACACACTCCTCTCACACACACACACACACACACACACACACTCCTCTCACACACACACACACACACTCCTGTCTCACACACACGCACACACACACACTCCTGTCTCACACACACTCCTGTCTCACACTCCTGTCTCACACACACACACTCCTGTCTCACACACACACACTCCTGTCTCACACACACACACTCCTGTCTCACACACACACACTCCTGTCTCACACACACTCCTGTCTCACACTCCTGTCTCACACACACACACTCAATCAATCAATCAAATTTTATTTATAGAGCACCTTACAACTGCCAAAAGAAGCACAAGGTGCTTTCTAGTAAAACAACAATAAAAACAAAATAAATAGAATCAATAAGAACACAATGAACCATAAAATAGCAGTTGAAACCGGGTCTATGCGTTAAAAGCTTGTATGAATAAATACACTCCTGTCTCACACACACACACACTCCTGTCTCACACACACACACACTCCTGTCTCACACACACACACACTCCTGTCTCACACACACACACACACACACACACACACACACACACTCCTGTCTCACACTCCTGTCTCACACACACACACACACTCTTGTCTCACACACACACACACACTCTTGTCTCACACACACACACTCCTGTCTCACACACACACACTCCTGTCTCACACACACACTCCTGTCTCACACACGCGCACAGACACACACACACACACCTCGGTCTCTCTCACTCACACACACACACCTCTGTCTCACTCACGCTTACACACACACACACACACCACTCTCTTATGCTCTCTCACACACACGGACAAACACACGGACACACAGACACACAAAGACCTGGATTTGACGTAGATCAAGAAGCACAGGATAGCTCTGGAATGTTTGAAAAATTGTGCAAGGCTCCAAAAGCAACAAAAATTATGAAAGACATACTTTGATAAATCTGGAATATTACTTGTGGTGCTAGAGATGGCTGAGCTTTCTATTGCAATCGAAAGTTGAGCGGGACGATTTCTCTTTTTCTGATTTGGATGAACTCAATGCAGGATGAATTCTTCAGAGAATGCAAAAAGAGAAAAAAAGCGAAAGTCTTTTTCGACATTTTTTTTTTTGCAATCTATGTGGTGGATTTGAGTCCCTGCTTGGGATCAGGGTCAGTGGGAATGTGTGCAAGAAGCCCATGTAAATATAGAGCTGTTGCCTTCTATTCCCACCATCACACAAAATTACACACATTAACACAGTTAATAATAAGCTATGATATGATAATGATAAGATATGTAAATAGGTGAAAAATCTAACAGATTAGCTCAAACGATTCCTCGGATAGCATTTAAGCAACATATCTTCAGGTCTTCACTCACTACATTAATTCCTAACTGAATGTATTAAAAAGGGTTCAAATCACTTCCTGCAGCTCTACAGCTCTGTCCTTTGACTCAGTCGAACAGTTCATTCATTCATTTTCTACCGCTTATCCGAACTTCTCGGGTCATGGGTGGCCTGTGCCTATCTCAGCTGTCATCGGGCATCAAGGCAGGATACACCCTGGACGGAGTGCCAACCCATCACAGGGCACACACACACACACACACACACACACACACACACACACACAAAATGGACAATTTTCCAGAGATGCCAATCAACCTACCATGCATGTCTTTGGACCGGGGAGGAAACCGGAGTACCCGGAGGAAACCCCCGAGGCACGCACACTCCACACACACAAGGCGGAGGCGGGAATCGAACCCCGACCCTGGAGGTGTGAGGCGAACGTGCTAACCACTAAGCCACCGTGCCCCCCCCCGAAATACCGGGCACTGCTGAACAGTTCATCTACAATATATATATATATATATATATTAACATCACTTCATCAAAACTAATAATCACCTGAAGATCTCAGAGTTGTTCTTTCAGGTCAGAGTCGATGAGGCAAGGCTCACTCGGAGCTCACAGACTTGGCTCTGTGACCATCCTTCAGCTGAATATGTTAACGGTTAACAGAATAAATTCGCCAACAATCCGTGCTTTTAGTCAGTTTTCTAATAAAAAGCGTTATAGATTTGAAGCATGATGATATAACTTGTTTAAGCCAGTGAATTATCCATGGTAGCAATTCAAAATAAAGCATGTAGTGTAAAGTAGCACTGTATATGCTCAATACTAACTATTCATAAGGCTAGCAACTTTGGCAACGTGCTATATGGGTGTTCCTGGGAGTGCAAAAAAATAAAAGATTGTACTGAGTGTAAATATCAAGATTTGTTCAATGTAACTAAATCTAGGGCTTTTATCCTGTAATAATATAAAATTAGAACAACTGCTGGCTGATATATTTGTTTCTAGGATCGACACAGATAACAGCTAAGTAAACGATTAACAAAGCTATTTGATGAGCTAAATTTTAGTCTCTCAATTAGCTAAATTGAGTTTACAGCAGGGTGCACGGTGGCTTAGTGGTTAGCACGTTCGCTTCACACCTCCAGGGTTGGGGGTTCGATTCCCACCTCCGCCTTGTGTGTGTGGAGTTTGCATGTTCTCCCCGTGCCTCGGGGGTTTCCTCCGGGTACTCCGGTTTCCTCCCCCGGTCCAAAGACATGCATGGTAGGTTGATTGGCATCTCTGGAAACTTGTCCTGAGTGAATGAGAGTGTGTGTGTGTGCCCTGCGATGGGTTGGCACTCCGTCCAGGGTGTATCCTGCCTCGATGCCCGATGACGCCTGAGATAGGCACAGGCTCCCCGTGACCCGAGAAGTTCGGATAAGCGGTTGAAAATGAGTGAGTGAGAGAGAGTTTACAGCATACATCTGTGAGGATTAATTAACTGCAAGTTCATGCTAAATTTATGCTAAGAGCCTAAATTTATGCTAAGAGCATAAATTTAGCAACAGGTAACAAACTGGTATTCTTTCAGCACATACAGTATATCTGTGAGGTACAATTTGAAGGCTGCTGTTGTTACCATGTTAATTTCTTCAACTTCACGATCACTTTGCTTCTATTATAGCTTTAATATAGCTAATTCATGCTCATTTAACATGGTGTCTGTTTATATAAGGGTGGATTAGTCTTTCAGTAAGTAGCTTGTTAGCTAAACTGTTAGCTAAACTGTGTTTAGCACACATCTGTGTGGGGGAAAAAAACGTTCCTGCTGCTGGCTTTATCATGATATTTTTTATTTAAGCTTGCATCACTATTAGATACGTTCATGAAGTTCTAAAAGAAGTTTGTGCTAAACTTAAGGCAAGTGTCCGTTTATGCAAGCTGATTGAGGATAGCATGGCTTTGCAGAATTTAGCCTAAACTGTTAAACTGTTACTGTAGCTAAACTGTGTATATATATCTGAGGAAAAACTCAAAGGCTGTCGCTGACTTTTCCATGTTCAAGTCTTCTCTAGCTTTACTATTAGCTAAAGAAGCTAGGAATTCATGCTAAATTTAAGCCAAGTGTGTGTAAGCTGTGCAAGAGTGGCATGGTTTTGCAGTGGGTAGCACGGTCATCTCATATTTCCTTGGTCCAGTTCGATTCTGATGTCTGGTTGTTATCTAGAATTATAAATAATAATCTATATTTTTACAAATAAACATTTTGATTTTTGCATCAATTCTGGAACCCCTTTTCTTCATGTTGTGTTTCCTATATTTGACTAAGCTTGTTAAAGGATTACCTTGCACTAAATCCTGGCTAACTGCGTTTATACCCCTGCTAAGGGCTACAATTCTGATTCTTACCCTCACCCTATAATAAGCTTAATGCCAAGCTCGTGCACTTGCATTTATTCTCGGGCCTAACGTTAACGTTACAACTGAACGCAGACGCCAGAGTGAGCCGCAGCAACTAGCCAGACTGTACGAGAACTGAAATCAGATGTCTTTATAAACAGCTTTTCTCGAGGCAAATGTTCTGAATAACAAAAAAAGTTTGATGAAAAAAAAAAATAAAAATTCCAGTACCGACAGAGACCAGCAAGGTGTAGGGCATCGAGTGTGTTCATGGGGAAATAATTCATATGCGTTCGTATACTGACTGTTCTCAGAGTCTGCCCATTGTAAAATGTCATTCTTGTTCTAAGCCAGCATTATGTAATCCCTTTCCCTGGTGTACCACAGGGAATACAGGTCTGGTGCCAAGCCTACACCGACACACCTACTTTAGCTCGTTAAAATACTGAGTGGTCTCCGATATTCAGGCCCAGGTGTGTTCGATTAAGGCTAGAATTCAATTCTGCATGACGCCAAGAGCTCCACCTCTATATCCACCATGTGCGGTGTGCTACCCTGAAGGACCCCAAACCCGCAAGCTGCATAAATAGCTGATTGTATACTGATCTGAAGCGTAGAGGATCTTTTACCAAGCCAACAACCGAACACAAAGTTTGAAGGAAGCTACCATCTGTGCCCACAAGCTTCCAGATTAATTTTGGTTATCCAAGAGTTCCTGGCATTGTACTTACATATTCTCGCTCCAGCATGGACTCGAAGGCAATGTTCTCATGGTTGGAAGAGGCTGCTGTCGGAGATTTCTCGATTTTGAAGCTCTGGCTCTTCCGGATTTGCTCCCGTCGGATGTCCTCAGCTTTGGGGTGAAGCCCGTAGGGCGGGGTACGCCGATTGTGGGAGGGAGAGACATCCGTTGACTGCTCGTGTCCAGCTGGCACAGACTGGCTCGTTGTGTTGCTGCTGGAATCTTCCTCGGGCATCCTGGCACCCTCTACTGAAAATCGAACAGAAAGAATGCTGGGCAGATGCAAAACTAGGAAGCCTACGTATTCCCCCTAGAGAAGAATCTAGTGAACAACACAATCATTGTACATGATAGGAAAACCTTTTTACGTAATATATTTTTTTCTTGTTTCCATCACAGGTAGGTTCTTCACAAGGCATTTTTCAGAAGGAAAAATTCTTTCAGAAGGAAAGAAATTAGGCCTAATTTCTAGATCTGCAATTTCCTCTCCGTTGTTTATCCTTGCATTCATCACCAACTGCACACCCAGGGTCTAACACTGGGATGTTGGCTGTTAAGAGCCTGTAAAGCCCATTAAGACATGGTTGTGATTTCAGGCTTTATAAATAAACTTGACTAAATATAAAATATGCCAAAGTGCTGCACTATAGTCCAGAAGGAAAAGACGATTCAGGAGGAGAGCAAGAGGGAGCGCGAGAGAAGTGCTCTGGAACCTGCCCAAAATAAGGACAAACATGGAGAAGTTAAATTGTGAAGGACTTCTGAGATCTTCTTCCACCACAGTTCCAGGGAGCTTGAGGTTTTATGTGTTTCAATTCAATTCAAGTTTATTTGTATAGCGCATTTTACAATAGACATTGTCTCAAAGCAGCTTTACAGAACATAAACATAGAGCAGAAGGTAAACATAATTAATGATTAAAGGAAATAACGAATAATAAAAGAAATAAGAATTAACAGAATAAAAATTCTAGGTTATTATTAGATGTATATAGTTCACAGTGTGTATGTATTTATTCCCCTATGAGCAAGTCTGAGGTGACTCAGGCAGCAGTGGCAAGGAAAAACTCCCTTAAATTGGTAAAGGAAGAAACCTTGAGAGAAACCGGGCTCAAGGGGGACCTCATCCTCATAAGGGTGACACTGGGGGTGTGATTGTAATATACAGTCATTTAAATGTTGTATTGGTGTAAGGATCATGGACTTCGGATCTCCTTCACACTTTCTAAACTTTCAAAAAAAAAGGCATGATTCCTTCCAACCACATCAAATGTAATTTTAGTTTAGTCTTTAGTCTTTTTTCTACTAACTTCGACCAATTCTTCAGTTCTGTAAACTAGTCACGGTCCTAAAGGTTCCATCAGATCACTGAGATTAACTACATACGGTAGCATCATCATTCGATTACTATCACAGTGAACACACGTTACATTTATGTCATATTAACCCTGCTTACAAGTACACTGGACTTCCGTCACACTGACAAAATGGAAATGGAACATTATATGGATACATATGGGACATTTCGGTCTGTGAGTCTGATCTAAAATGAGTCAAGACCGTCGGCCTTTGATATGTTTTAGATGAGTGTTTTTCCCTCTTTTGAGAACCTTAAACAGAATTTTACTGTTGAAGATAATTAAAATTATGAACAAACACTTTGGGTTTGATATCTTTACTCTTTATCTTTACTATCATATACCTTTACTGTACTTTGAAGATGCAAACATTTGTGTGGGGAAAATTTTTTTACTGTTAATTTTTTTTTTTTGGAACACTTCTACGAATATAAGGTATTACCCCTAATATTCTATTGAAATACTGATGAAACACTCAAGAGTACCGAGTGTCTAGTTTCATATGAGCATCATATTACCACCA